>NC_046661.1:56371106-56373542 GCF_010883055.1 Belonocnema kinseyi | reverse complement strand
TTACGTCATTGAAGATGTCATGTTTTGATTTTTTTATCACCCGAAAAGAATATTTTTAAAGCTAATGCTATGGTTAAGCGAAGATGCGATAATCCATAATCTCAGTTTGCTACACATACATTAAATTTTATAACTTGGAACATTTGGATACTGCATGAAAATGCGCTGAAAAAACAATCTCGACCTCTTTAGCCACTTTTAAATAAAATTTTGTTCAATACAATTTATTGGTTAACCTAAAATAATACTTTTGTAAGGTCAAACAAATTTTTTTAGGTGAAAAACATACTTTTTGTACTCTCAAAACTTAAATCAGTCTTAAGAAGCAACTATTTCGTAGCGAAAAGTCATTTACAAATTGATTAATTGGTTATCATTACTAAGTTTAATTTTAAAGCATTTTGTAATTCGATAAATTTCATTGAATACAATAAGTTAACTTAACTAATTATATTCAGTGATAGAAACAAGTTACACAGAAATAAAAGTCAGTTTGAATTTCAATTAATAAATTAGTGAAAGACTTTGCTACAAAACAGTTTTTTGACAACTGATTGAAGTTTTGAGAGCACAAAAATCGCCATATCATACTTATAAACAATTAAATAAATTACGGATAAATGATTAAAGGTATGAAATAAAAGTATTAAATATACAGAATAAATAATCGGAATATCCTTATTTACTACCCTCAAACGCGTCTTGATCAATAACATGATCTAAGAAATGAAATATAAAGTTGTGTAATCTCTGCGATAAATAGACAATTAAGATATTTTATTCACGAGCTATTTACAAGTATCAAAGTTTTAAAACGTGTGTTTGCGTATACATTTACCGTTAACAGCTGGATTCTTACTTTTGAAGGTACTGATCAGGCATTGCAGATCCCACTCCTCCAGAATTCGATGCGTCGCGTTATCAATGTTACTTCGCATCACTTATTCATTAGTTATTATCTTGTTACTTATTTAATTAACTTTCATTACTTTAAAAACGTATGAAGAAAACGGAGCACGCAAGTTCACCAGTATTATCCGCCATAATGGAAATGAATTTGCACACCCGTGCACGTGATTGCAATAAACGAGTGCGCATGCGTGGTTTTATGTTTCGTTGGTCTAACTAAAGAGTTTTGTTGACTCAAAAAAAATATGCTCAGAACCAAAATTTTGCACTGACAACAAAAACTGCCCAATAAAATGATTTTGTTGCGATTACTAATTTTTTTCTCAGTGTAGTCTTTGCTTTAACAGTGGGTTTCAACACTAGTTTCTTTTTGGTGAATTTGGTGATTTTGTGGCACATGAGTTTATGGCAAACTGAGATTATGGACAAATAAATAACTACCAGGTGCAACGTTATTTGTGCAGTGACACTAGGGATGGGCGAAGACAATACGATGCTTTAAGTATCAAGTAGAAAATACTCAGTACTTCGACTCACAATGACGATACTTAGAACGCTATCGTATCCGATTATCGATTCTTTTTGGCAGCATCGGTCCTTATCGATACTCCATATATAAAAGAAAGCCAGAAAATGACCTCTTCGACCCTTATTTTACGGTATCGGTAATATGGTTGCTCTAGTAAAGATACTTTATCGGCCGATATATAAAGTATTTTTTCGGTATTGCCCATCCCTAAGTGATTTTAATGTCGGCGTCTTAACTACTGCGCTTGCATTAGGGCCGCACGCTGATTAACCACAGTTAACGCGAAATTAAAAATGGGCATTAAAAGCCATTTTTTAAATTTAAACAAGTAATTATTATAAAATGCACAAGAATTCATATAGATTATATGACTTTTGTTATCAAGAAAAAAAAATAATAACGCATGTTTTCTAAGTAACAGTTTATTTTCATTGAATTGCGAAGACTAACTTGTAATTTACAAAAACTGTAATGAATACAATTAAATACATTAGAGTGTATTATATAACAATTCTTTATTTTAATTAAAAGAATTTTGCATACCTTTTATTATTGCGTGCCAACTAAGCCCAGTCAGCGTGTGGACTGCGGCCCTAACATAAGCGCAATTCTTCAAAGCGCCCACATCAACATCACCGATTGGTGGACCTCGAAAAGGGTTTTAGTGGTGCAGTAGTGGAAAACTGAGCCACTTATCTTATCCTAGGAACATGGCTATCTGAATCGAGAAGCCACAAAAAATGAAAGAAAGAAGAATCCTCTTCTATACGTAATCGTTACATAGCGTAGTGTTAGTTCGTGGTAATATTCTCAGCAATTATGCCAGAAAAATTACCGTTATTACCAGTAACTTTTCTATCGTTGCGAGACATATTGTAACAAAGTACAAATCCCTATGACTTAATGCCAATTTAAAACTAGTTACAATTTTAGGTTATGTTTGTTTTTTTTCACATAAGCGCATATTAAAAAAATCCCTAATACTTGAGTAATAAAAA
>NC_046661.1:56352362-56371006 GCF_010883055.1 Belonocnema kinseyi | reverse complement strand
GAAATTCTTTCTTTGCAATTTTAATTAACTTATACTTGTGCTTAAACACAATCACACGTTTCGGAGGTTATGTTTGAGGTCGTGTTATATTGAGGGATGCAAAAACACTTACACTGCCGTGCAGTACATACTTATTGGTTGCTTCTATTCATATTTCATACTAATAAATAAATTATTATTAAAAAACCATCATTGATATAAAATGTTAAACACTTTGACCCAGTTATCGTTCTATGATGCGATTACTGGCACAACCAGTCTTTTTTGATGTCCGAGTAATCGTGATTTGTATTTTTGACAGAAAAAAAAAACAAAATGGAAATGAAACCTGTTTTTCCAGAACAGAATTCATGATTTATTATTGGAAAATTATTTTTATCCAGAGCGATTATTGTTTTACACCAGTGAATGATATAGAAATGATCCATGTATCCTAACCGGAGCCTTTAGCGATTTTTAACCATTTGCACACATTTTGGATGTAAATAAAGTGATTTTTACGATAGACACTGTTGGATGTTTTCTAAAAATCTGCTATTATTGAGGTTTTATCGTAGTAATATTTATTTGGGACACTTATACTCAACTCGCACGATTACTGTAATTAAATGGAAAATAATATATTTCAAAGATTGAATGAAAAGTTTCTGCTGTGTAAATCATCTCCGGAAATTGCCGAGCTGAAAAGTTGCATTGTTTCTTTTCAATGCATCAATTGACTGCAAAGACCATGGTGACTTTTAAGCTGTGTGTCAGATGTCAAATTTATTTTTGCGAAAACAGTGTGCTAAGTTGAAAATTTGGCGATTAATTTTCTTATCAATTTTAAGTATTATCTTTTTGGAGTGCTTTGTACATGGTAATAGGTGATAATTCAATACTTATGGCCGCTTACTTCAGTGAAAATTCAGCAAGTGACACTTCAACGTTGTTACCCTCGTCCAGAGTAAAGTTAGATATACTTTACCCATTTTTAAATTAACATACTCGACATTACTCTGTATCCTAGCGGACTTTACTCTAAGTTAACGATTACCTGCCATATTTCTTATTCCCAGTTTTTCTGCGTGTTATCAATCATTACAAGATGACAGAAATTTGTTTTTTTTAGAAACTGTGGTAGAATCTTTTCATTTATTTAGCTTATAGTTAAAATTACATTACTAAATCAAATTTTCTATGTAATAGTGATGTTTCCTTTATTATTATAGGTTTAAAAATAAGAAAAATTAAGAATTTTGTCGTTCAGATAACTATAGTCTTGAAGCTTTTCTATTAGTAACATTTTTTCGAGGATGGATCCAATTGAATGTATCTACATTTAAATATGTATCCAAAAATGAAATGCATTGAGTCATACTGAGCTTTTTTGTTATCAAAGATTTAATAATGAGAAATTTCTATTTCGAGACCACTGTCTTGGAAACTTTATTTTTAGTGCAATGTTTTTCAGGAATAGTTCAACGTCATGAAAAAATAAAATCCTCTAAGTTATATAGTAATGTTTTGTTCGTTATAAGAAGTTAAAAAAGAAGAAATAAATTGTTTTATTGTTATTATTGGTTAATGAACTCATAACGTATGTAAAATTCTGAACAACATACTGAAATACGGAATTATTTGTAACATTTCATCACGTTTAAATATTAGGTGTATACAAAGCTAACTTTTCCGCATGTTAAATAAATTAGAAACTTCATGGGCTTGGCGTGACCACTAAATATTAACCAATTTCGCTCAAATTTTATGATTTTTTTTTGGGCATTCGAACAAAAATGGGATTAAGAAAAAAAATTCGAACAAAATGCACAAAATATAAATAAAAATCATCATGTTCTTAAGATTGAAATGTGAATTGAAAAATAAAACAAATTGCTATGTCATGCAATGAGAAAAATCAGGGATTTTAAATCCACTATGTATTTATCTGACTATATTCACTGTAAATTTCCTCAAAACACCAGCGATTAAACGTAAAAAATGTAGGAAAATTATTTTGTGTTGGAAATTTTAACGAAAGAAGCATGGGAGAAAAGGATTCGTTTTCATTTCAATACCAGCCGATGTTGTATGGTAAAATGTGACCAAACGTGCCCCTTTAATCGTCTCAATGCACGTAATTGGTCGATTTTCATACAAAATGTAAAAAGTATTACATTTTCAAAATTGATATTATGAAACACATCACCCAAAAGATATAGGAAAAAATTTTTATGAACAGACGTGAGTCAAATTTGACCAAGTATGCCCTTGTTATCGTCTCAATGCACGTAATCGGTGCAACTAGAAGCTATGAATATTCATGAAGGTCTCATTTGCGCAAGTTCATTAAAATTTGCTTTCTTTTAGTCATTATTTGTTTATAATTATTATCATGATATTATTCACTAAATAATGACTATTATGTTATCGTAAAAATATTGTTATTCCTGTATTCAGTGGCTATAGGTCTAATGTGAAATATAATGTCTTACTATGCATAACCTTATCTACTGCGATAAATGCTCTTATGCTCTTGGGATGTTTCACGGGAAGTTAAAACACAAATATTTCCATTTCTATATTATCTGTTCATTGTATATTTTTTCTTTAGTTTATTGTCGATCGATTTGGAAAATTTTTCCATATTTTTAAAGCTAATTTTAAGTACAAATATTAAAAACTTTTTCGTGTAAAATTATTTTTAAAATCCATTCTTCTTTGTTTTACGAGGTAGATAATCCCTGATTCAAACATGAGCATCAAATAGTGAAAAAATAAAACCATTCCAAAATAGAATTTTTCAATTGTTTACTTGAAAAACATTGCTTTCTTACTTTTTGACTTTTCCTTAACTCCACCATATAATAAAAGAATAAAAGGTTTTGATCATCTTTAGGAACAAATTTAGAAAGTTTAATTGATAAAGTTAAGAGTGATTGGTAATTTTTCTAGTTCAAGCGATTACGGTTTTTTTAAATTCAAGTATCTTCAGGTGAAGATTTTATATAATTAAATATCATAAGTTTGTTGCTTTTTAATTAACACTCTTGAGCAATTAAATAAAATAAATTATTGAAAATATTATGCAGGTTTCATATCAGTGCTTTTTACTGAAAATTCGTTTTTTAATTACAATTCTTATATCAAATCGTAATGTTTCGAGAAATACTTAAAATTGTAGGTTGTATGCGTTTTTACCGAAAATGTGTATATAAATTTTTAAAGCACAAGTCATCATCAAGCGTCTCAATTATTAACAATTATAGGTTGCGTAAGCGTTCTACACTGGAAATGGTGATTTTTAACAAAAAATATTTGGTTTCGAAGATAATTTTTTGTTTAATTTACCTTTTTCGGGTTTTCTCTAGAATTTTTATACGAAAATAGGCATTATTAAATAAAAATAAGTGAAGTTTAAAGGTTTATCAATTTTTAACGATTTTATTTCCCTTGAAATTTTTATAACAAAAATTGGTATTATTAAATAAAATCACTAAAGTGGGACGATGGTCTTGGGGCTAAAGCGTAGTCTTTGGACCCACTCCTTCGGCTTGCGGGTTCGATTCCCGCCTCGCACTCTGGAAGAGTCTCGGCGGCCCATGCGGTGAACACAAGCCTAGCAAGGGAGATATTTCATCTCCGGAGAGTCGTGGGACCGGTACCCCTAGAGAAAAAGGTTTTCTCTAAGTACTTAGAGCTGTTGCTATTGGTGGTTCGGAACTCACCTTAAACTGTAGGTCACCCTTCCACCACCAAGTAAATGTGTGGGGGCTGTGTAAAGGAATAGAGAAGAAGATGCAAGAAAAAATGTTCTTAGGACCCTTAAACCCTTAGGAGATACATTAGAAGCTTCCATTCCAAATAAAATCACTATAGTTTGAAGACTATTTCTAATTTTTAAACAGTTTTAGGTTATACTCACGTTTTTCAAATCAGTACTTTTGATAGAAATAATTAGATTCGAAAGAAGATAACAATTTTCTAAAGAATTTAAGGTTCTGTTAATGTTTTTCATTGGAATTTGTTAGTCTTAATTAAAAAAAGGTAAAATCTTAATGAAGATCTACAATTTATAATAATTTTTTGTTGTACTAGTGTTTTTCGACGAGATTGCGTAATTTTAATTTAAAAAATGTTGAGATTTCTTAGGTTCATCATTTAGAATCATTTAATCCATAATTTTTTGTTCTGTTGGTGTTTTGTGATATAAATTAGTACTTTTAATAAAAGATCATTAGACTTTAAAGAAGGCCAAATTTGTATGAAGCATTTATGGTTGCGTTAATTTTTTCACTGGCAATCGGTTTTTTAAAGAGAGTAATTAGCTATTAAACATTTTAGAAATTTAAAAAAAATTTTTGTTATCTCACGTTAGTGTTTCTCGTTGAAAATCTGTAATTTTAAAAAGACATTATAAAAATGTTCAGGCTATCATTATTCCTCAGATAAGAATACAGAGCCAGTTGATATAATTGGAGATAAAGGATGTTTAAAGAAATGAAACTTAAAATTGAAAATAATTATAGGTTATGTTAGTGTTTTCTTTGGAAATTGGCATTTAAAAAAAAATGAAACGGTTTTGTTGTTTACATATTGTACAAAATATGATGATTGGTTTTGGACCCTGTATAATACACCAGAAACTTGTAAGACCGTACAGCTCAAAACGGATCGGTTCACGGAGGCGCTGATATCCCAGTGTGAGTATGTGCACGCCGAGGCCGAAGTAACAAAGACCGGTCTTACGAATTTCTGGTGTATGAGATACAAAAACTTCAATTTTCCTCAGAATTATAAAATTTTGTCTACAAAATAGTTTTAGTTTAACTGTTTATAATAAAAAATTTGCAATAAAAAGTTAAACAGAATGACAGCTTATATTATTCTATTATATTCCAAATCTTAAATAAAATTAGTTATTCCCAACTTATTGACTTTCGAGAAATTCATATAAAATTTGCTATGCGCAGTCGGTATTTTTTTACATATAACAATGTAAAAAACAAGGCGTCGTAAAGTTCTAAATTTTCATTAATTTACACAATTTTAATGACTAATTGCTAGAGTTTCATGTGTAAATTTCAGGAGAATATTATTAAAAATACAATTTAATACTTTCTGAGCCTGAAAAATAATAATTCCTTCAAATTTTCAAAAAGTGCATATGTCTTGATGTAACTTTAGCTTGACGAATTATCGAAAATATTTTCCTTTATTTTCTTTTCTAGTATTTTAGATACAAGCAGAAAAAAATAAACGTAATATTTACTTATCAAGAAATGTAGATGGTTTCTTGTAAGCGTAACAGTATAAAATGCTCTTAATAATCCGAGTCGAAATCTAGGCCCTACTTTGAAGCCATAACTCTTACCTCAGAAGGCGCTGGCAGCTGTAAAGTAGGTTCTAAATAAGCAGCGATTTCAATCTAATTTAGATCCTACTTTCACGCTAAAAGCGTCTGAAATCGGCCGTTTTTCCATATTAAGCGTCAAAGTAGAATCTGCATTTAAGACAAATTAGACCCTATTTTAAAGCTCAAACTACTACTGTAGGACTTGTATCATCAAAGCAGGTTCTCTATAACCTTACACCAATATGGATGAATAAAAATAAGATTTGTTAGTTATCAGAAAAACTAAAATCTGTGATATAAATAGCGAGGATATTCGCAATCATTTTTTAGACATATTATTAATAGAATTTTTTGATTATGACGTTAAAGCATAGTGAACTGGAAAATTCGCAAGTACTAAGAAAGGAGAACCCGAGATCGCACGCACGCACTGTGTATTTACCAAACGCCTAACGCCCTAACCGATTCAGTTAACGGAACGCGCTAGGATGTCTTCGATACAAATCATTAGCATTTGTCCAATGAATGAAGGTCTAAACTCTTTTTGAATCCGAAACAATTAATGGAATAATTAATTTTTTTTAACACACAATGTTTAACTTGCTGATTTCAATCAAAATATCTTGATCATTTTATGAAGCAAAGATTTTTAAAAAGTCGTTCAGCATCATAATTAATCCAATTATACTAAAAAATACAAATATTTAGTTCAAGATTTAACCTAATATTCATCTGAAAAGAAGTTTATATTAACAATAACAGTACTGGTTTCATAGCCAACTGTCTCGTCTCAAAATTCGAGATAAGTAGTCGATTATTTTTCATACATTTGGCTGTTCTTATTCTCGAATAAATATGATAAAAAAATTAAAACAGTAAATAGTTTCTCGCGAAAAAAATGATTTTCCTCTTAAATCAAGTGATAGACACGCAAATACAAATATTTCTCTGAAGAAATATTTCGGAAACTCTCAATTATTATTGTTTAGTAACAAAAATGACCAAACCATTGGAAAAGTGTTTCTGGGAAAAAATTATTTTCACCACGAAATCATGTTATAATTAAATTAACCGTGATACTCCGATAAAAATTTAATAACAATCATTAAATTTAATTATAATTAGTAAATATATATTTCAATTTATTTTTAAAATGTTCTATTTCATTCATAATATTTGTTGCTGGAGATAGAAAATATGTTATTCTTATAATTTTTTGTGATTCTGAATGACCTGCATGACTGTTGAATACACACACTTTCATTGATTATTAATAAAAATGTTTATAATGATTTATTAATCGACAATATTCAGTAATTTTCCATGCTGAATATCATTCTCATACAAATTTTCAGCATTTCCAGGTAATAGAAAATATTTTCTTCGATTAAGTATTACAAAGAAGTATTGATTGACATATAAATAATTAATGAAAATTAGGTTTAATCTTGAATTAAGTATTTTGGTTAATTGAGTGTGCATTCAGTCATTAAGATGACTAGTGAGTTTAATTAACCCGAGTAAAAATGCTTCGACTTGAGTTGGACTTGGTTATGTCTTGAGATCGTCTTGAAGACATCGACGCCTGGCTGCGTCTCAAAACTGAGCCGAGGCATCGGTCTTCGTCTTACTTTTATGGCCACGGGCAGGTCAAACGGCGTTTACTTGTCTCAAGTCGAGCCTTGTCTTGGCTGAGATGATCGGCGGAAACTTGCCTTAAAACGAACCTTTTTCGGCTCATAAATGAGATTAAAATTGATGAATAAAAACTTTGTAATTACTAAATTAGTTATTTTTAATTAAAAAATTCAGAATCTGTGGGTCTGAACGAGTATGACCCTCAAAGATTTTCTTCAAGAACATAAAACTTGTAACTTTCTAGAGGGATCTCCTAGGCCGCTGGTAGTACGTAAAAACAAACATTTTTGGTATCACCGTCAAAGTAGTATAATACAAATTAAAATCGGTAAATAAGTTGATTTAATATATACAGGGTGTCTAAAAAGTCCCGGGACGGTTGGATATTTCCTCAGGTAAAATATTTTTCAAAAAAGTGAAGGTCATTCCTGAGGTAAATTTCAACGAGGAATTCAATGGTGACCTTCATTTTGACCTTGAATTTTACCTTCATGGCTTTTTGAAGGTCAACTTTATTTTTTAAATGGAAACCCCCTTTTTACATCTGCAATCGATAGAGCGGAAAATTCTAGGTTCAAGCACGTACCTAAGTCATAGCTAAATTGTAACGTTTAAGGTCAGCAGAGTTTATTTGAAATTAACAAAGTTTTCCAAGAGTTTTGTGTAATTATTGAAGTAAATTTCAACGAGGAATTCAATGGTGGCCTTTATTTTGACCTTGAGGTTGACCTTTATGGCTTCTTGAAGGTCAATTTTGTGTTTATAAATGGAAATCCCCTTTTTTACACCTGCCATCGATAGAGCGGAAAATTCTACTTTCAGGTACGTACCCAAGTCATAGCTCAATTGTAAAGTTCAAGGTCAGTTAGAGGTTATTTGAAATTAACAAAGTTTTCCAAGAGGTCAGTGAAATTCCCGAAGTAAATTTCAACGAGAAATTCATTGGTCAGCTCTCTATTGATCTTGGTGATGATATTCAAGGTTTTTTCAAGGTTTTTTCCAAGCAGGTTACGTTTACGTTTATCATTACCCAGGAACAACGACTTGGACGTAGTAAATTCTGTTCCCTTTGGGGTGCTTGATTAGCGTGAGTCCCCTTGCTTCTCACGTTTCGGGGTGCTTGATTAGCGTGACTCCTCTTGCCTCTCACGTTTCAGGGTGCTTGATTAGCGTGAGTCCCCTTGCCTCTCACGCTTCAGCGAAGATGTTCGAACTGAAAACCTTGAGCTTCTTGAAAAAATGCTATGCTATTGTAAAAATGAGTTACAGCATTACGAATCATCTCCCTATCAATCAAAGTAGCCTGTTGCAGAATCCGATTCTGCAATTCGTCTAAGATTTTCGGTTGCGTTGAGTATACTTTGCTCTTTAAATAACCCCAAAGAAAATAGTCGAGAGACGTTAGATCAGTAGATCTAGCAGGCCACTCGATTTCACCCCTTCTTCCAATCCACGTTTGAGGGAACTGAGTATCCAAATATGCTCGAACCTCCCTACCGTAATGAGCCGCTGCTCCGTCCTGCTGGGAACAAATATTTTGAAAATTATCTCCTGTAATCTCCCTTATTCTTGGTAGAATTTGGTTTCTGAGAAGCTCTTCATATGCACGGGCATTGAGATTACCATCGATGAAGAAAGGGCCTATCAGTGTATCATTCAAGATACCGGCCCAAACATTAAACTTTTGTGGATATTGTGTGTGACTCTCCAACATAATTTCACAAAATTCAACCCCACGATCAGGATCGTCTTCATTGAGCTCTTGTACCAGATGAACTTTGTAAGGATGGAACTTAATGCTTTTTAAAATATTTCGCACTGTCTCAGTACCAACGTCACGCTCATCACTAGCTCAACGTAAACTAAGGTGTGGGTTTTCAACAAATGCTTGAGCTATGTCCATCTGCATCTCCACAGATCCTGCAGATTTTGGCCGACCAGAAGGTCCTTGATAGATCAATGATTCATAAAGCGCCCTACAGGTCTCTTAATTGTTGATTTTAAGACGGGATTGAACCCTTCTCCATTAGGAGAAGTGCGATAAAAGGAAAGCAAACGAACTTGATCATAAGATCAAACTCGATGTCCCCAACCACGCATCATTAATACAGATACCCTCTCTCTTTCCGAAAGTTTAGCTTGCGCCATAATAATCTTTTAGCGAAAGATAGTAAGTATGTCCTCGTAATACGTAAATTTAGTTTCGATTCGTAATATTCGTATGGAAAAACGGTATAGGCCTTATGGTATTGCCTTAGGTATTGACTTAGGTATCGAAAAACGGTATAGGACTGTATAACTCTTCGAGAAGGAACAGAACACTTACCAGAACGCCTGGAACTTTTAATGAAAAATTTCCTTATGATTTTACAATATTCAATACGCTGTGACCAAGATCAATACAGAGCTCATGAATGAATTTCTCGTTGAAATTTACTTCAGGAATTACACTGACCTCTTGGAAAACTTTGTTAATTTCAAATAACCTCTAACTGAGCTTGACCGTTACAATTGACCTATGACTTGGGTACGTGCCTGAACGTAGAATTTTCCGCTCTATCGATTGCAGATGTAAAAAAGGGGGTTTCCATATGAAAAAACAAAGTTGACCTTCTAAAAGCTATGAAGGTCATCATTGAATTCCTCGTCGTCGCTAAAATCGTAACAACGCAATCAATCCTTGCGGACCTCCAGTTGAATTCGCGGCGCAATTGGCAATGGATGGATTGCATCGCCAAAAAAACATTCCTTTTTGACACTTCTGTGAAAGTGGTCACATTACATCATATTCCTACTTAGCAAGGAAGGGATTTTATAAAAAATAAGAAAATTTTGGATGGCACAGTTTCTTCACAGAATGCGTACACTTGAGAGTTTATTGGAGCAGGAAATTTTTGTATTTTGTAACTTTTCAGCTGACTTCTATGGATATAAGGTAAATCCGAGAGCTCTTGTTGTATGCCACGATGGCATGGGTGCGTATTCAAAAGTCGTTCCCGAGTTCAACACCTCTCAGTTACAAATGAATTTCGAAATTATTTTAACAGATCGCAACTCGTGTAATAGTACAGTGGTTAAGACGATTATCTTGCGTGCTTAAGTTTATGCCTTCGATTTTCACCCATTGCGTAGGAAATTTTAATTCTATTATAAGCGTTGTAACTTACCAAAACCCGATTAATTACTAGTATATCCGATAATATATATCAGAATTAACCGTGCGCTTATTTATTAATTATTTGTTAGCAATACTTTTTCACAATTTATAGTACTGTCTAAACTATATTCTCTATCGCTAACATAAGTTAGATCTCTTTATATTATTCGTTGAAGTTACATTATCACAGAAAAAACTTAAGTTTCCATTAGAACCCATTTTTGATTCCAAAGGAGTTGCAATGAAAATAAACCCCACTTGCTGAAAAGGAACCCAAAACGATAAATAAGCTCTAAATGATGCCACACTTGGCGTTCGAAAGGATCTCAAATGTAATTGAGCTTCTTCCAGAAGAACCTATTTTTCGCTTTGCCCACTTAGATATTATTTTTAGTTAATAAGACAATATTTACCTTAAAGCACACATGTTATCGAACTCTAATGGACATAGCCTAATGAACATAATTAACTTGTAGTATTTATTACCGCAATTAAAATAGATATAATGGATTGATAAATATCATTTGCGGGTTATGTAGCCAACTTGTAAATATAATATTCAAATGTGATATTTATAATAAATAATGATTAGGAAATGCATTAACAGTAATTTCTTAATCCTCAAATAAGATTTTGAAGTGACAGCTAAAAATTCAATTCTATTTTAATTAAAAAGACATTGTGAATTCTGAGTTTAGAGAAAGAAAGCATTTTTTTAGCCCAATGATTAATCTTGTCTCAGTATAGTTTCTAATTTTTATTTTTTTTGTTCACAACTATTTGACCTAAAATAAAATGAATAAAGTTGCTAAAAATTAATTAAATACTTTGTTTCTTCTGAAGTCAAAATTAAAAACGTTTTTTGGAATAAAATCAAAATGTTTTTTTATCTGTCACTCAGAAATTTTATTTTAGGATTAATAAATTACTTTCGAAGCATTTCCCAATCATTATTTATTATGAATATAACATATAAATATTTGTATAATTCAAAATGCGAGCGCTAAATGTATCAAATCGTGTTACTGGCGCGATGCAAGCGCAGTTCACCAAGTTCCCAAAATTGGGAGCACTGATTCATATGCAAGGAAATTGTCGTCTCCAGTCATTGGTCTATAAACTTATTCTTTAAGCTCACATTTATAAATACGTTGATACTGCATATGCAGTATGAATTTTCATAACTTTTAAGAGTAGGTTAAAAATGGGTTAGCAGCCCTGGCGGACCGAAGAAACCGAAATGAGCCTCTACAAAGTACCCGTATAGACCCCATTGGGTCCCCATTCGGTTCCTTTTTAAAAAACTAAAAAAAAAACCAGCAAGATCAACTTTTAAACTGTTGAAATTCAGATTCTACGTTAAATTTTCTTTTATGAAATCACGGAGTAATCGCAAAACTTTTTTTTGCATCGTTAAAAATTTTTTAAAAATATCATTAACTTCTGCTGAAGGACTTCAAGTGCATCCATAAATAGCTTAAGCATTATGTTGCGCGTGAATTTTTAAAATAAAATTCTCTTATAAACTGCTACTAAAACAAGATGCACTTGAAGGCGCCTTCGACCCATGTAAACGACAGGTATTTTATATTTTATAGTTTTTAACGCTGCAAGAAAAAGTACTGCGATTACTCCGTGAGTTTCTAATGCGAATTTTAACGTAGAATCCGAATTTCAACAATTTAAAAGTTTATTTTGCTGGCTTTTATTAGCTTTTTAAAAAGGAACCAAATGGGGACCCAATGGGGTCAATTCAATTATTAATTGTCCAATGATTTTAAATCATGATAATTTAAAGGTGGTGTAGACTCAAACCAATTTTGTATTAATAATTATAAAATAAGTGAACCTTAACAAGTTAGAAGAAAAATGAATAAACATTAACATCGTTTGTGTTTGTTTTACCGACATATTCTGTAAATCACTAACTTACCAACCCGACTTTGCAAGCGGTTGGCTTGTGAAGGGGCCTTGATGGTGTTGATGCTGTTCTTTTTAAGGGCGCTCTGAACGAACCCATTTGGGTTTCTAAAGGTGTCTATTGGAGCTCAAGTTCCTAATGACATGAACTTTCATTTGAGCCGCAACATGAGTGAACCCCTAGTTTTTTCTGTGATGATTCGTAATTGCAGCATCGAGGAACTATGCAGAATAGCGACTGGATCGTTAAAATCTACTGATCTGTAGGTCAGCACCACTGGAGAATTGGTACTGGTAACCATCAATAATAATCATATTTAGTTGCTTTTAATTATGTAACGTTTGCTGAACTGTCGTGCTGTACATATACGTACGTGGAAGATCAGTAGATTTAAGTTGGTGTACAGTATTATGTGAGGTTGTTCTCCTGCGCGTAAAAGATAGTATTAAATAGAAAAAATTTAGATGAAAATTTGTTTTAAATTGTGAGTAATAAATTGCATAAGATTAAAGAAAATAATTGCGCGCGTAGTGCACGTGTTTGTTTTCTATTATTACAAACAAATTTATCAATTCAGTTGTTCAAAGTCTGATATTCTTTTTATTTGTGCAGCCACGCTCCTTTGAGCTCCTGCATGATGTAATCAGCTTTAGCACCACTAATTCCTTATTTTCTGATGCTCCTTATTGAGACTCTTTTTATTGCAATAAATTAGATTATCTTATTATATTACAAATGACAAGATACTTTATTAGTATTGTTTTTGTCAAAGATACTTATGCAAATTTGTATACGTTGCATAAAAGCAAATGGAACTAATATCGGGTTGCGGTAAATGACTCTTACGGTATTTTTTGCAGAAGTCGCCATGATTTGCTTTTTGTAAGTAAGTATACAAGCTGACGAAAATTTCCCTTTCATTTCTGTTTCACTGGTTGTCTCGTGATATCAGATGCCATTTTAACCATATCGATGCTATCAGCGATTCGCGCCGCCTTGCGTTCCAACATCGTCGCCAAACTCCTGCTTGTGTTACTTCCCACGCGAGGAAGATTTGCTCTCGTAAATGGAAGACAGGTTCCGATGTTAACAGCAAGTCAGTTACCTTTTTCTTATACCTTTGTAGTTTTACCTTTTCTTAAAAAAGTATTTTTTAGAAGGCTTTGTAAAATCTTGCATTAGATGAGAAGCACTCAGTCACAGCCTCATTTATTTTTATCTAGTTAGGTAAGCGATATTAATTAGAACACTTAATATTTATACCATGGCATAATTATTCACTTCTGATAATTGATAGATTACAATAACTAACAATAAATCAACCAACAGTCAATCGGTGTTTGTTCCAATCGCATTAAATCACTTTGCTTCCAGAATAAGATTTCTAAAAGATTCTGCGTTCTAAATATTTTCATATAAAGTCTTCTACTAGAATTATGGCTATCAAGATTCGACACAATCAGGTAAACAAATGTATCCATGAACATTAAAAGTATCTTCAAGGCTCGATTCAAGGTTCTGATTCAAAAAGGAACTTTTATTTTCGGTTTCGGAACGCTAGACAATAATCCATTTTTAAATTACCTAACATGGCAAAGCCATATTAGTCATGTATCAACGAGTTCTAATTAAAAACTAGAATGATAATATAAAAAGTTAAGTGCAAATTGTTATTTATATGAATAAATTAATGTAAAATTTCATTCTCTAAATGCTTTTTTTTTCATTTTCTTGCAAAAATGATTTTCCTACTTCTAATGCATTCAGAGACCGAATTTTTACATTTATTTATCCGTATTATTAACGATTTGTACTTGCCTGATTATTTTATTCTTATTCTATTTTTAATTAGAACAAAGGGAAATAACGAAATTTTTGAATTTGTACCGAGCGACGAGAGATAAAATAATATATCTTTGTCGAAATTTAGCCCCTACTTTAAAACCGTAACTCCTACCTTAGTAGGCACTGGAAGCTGTAAAGTAGGTTTTAAATAAGCAGCGATTTCAATGTAATTTAGATCCTACTTTGACGCTAAAAGTGTCGGAAATCGGCAGTTTTTCCACGTTTAGTGTCAAAGTAGGGTCTGTATTTAAGACAAATTAGACCCTCTTTTAAAGCTCAAATTACTACTGTAGGACTTGTATCATCAAAGCAGGTTCTCTATAATCTCACACCAATATGGATGAATCAAAACAAGATTTGTTAGTTACCAGACAAAATAAAATCTGTGATATAAATGTCAAGGATATTCGCAATTATTTTTTAGACATATTATCAATAGAATATTTTAATTATGACGCTAAAGCATAGTGAACTGAAAAATCTACAAGCACTAAGAAAGGAACCCGAGATCGCACGCACGCACGCACCGAGTATTTACTAACGCCTAACGCACTAACCGATTCAGCTAACGGAACGCGTTAGGATGTATTCGATACAAATTATTAGCACTTGCCAATGATTGAAGGTCTAAATTCTTTTTGAATTCGTAACAATTAATTGAAAAATTACTTTTATCTTAACTTTCTGCGTCGTTAAATATTTCAAACGATTTTTGAAGAGTTCAATATAAATTGGTTCTGTTTTAGAGGTATTCTACGTTATATCCTCTTTAAAAGAACTTGATGGTACATATTAAAATTTGATTCCGTGTCATTTATTACTTAAATGAATGCAATGTCAAATTTTCTGATTTCAATAAAATTATCTTTTTATCTCCTTATTAGGGAAATATTCTTAAAAAGTCGTTCAGCATCATAAATAATTCAATTATACTAAAAATACAAATATTTAGTTAAGGATTCAACCTAATATTCATCAGCAAATAAGTTTATATTACAATACCAGTACTGAACTGAAATAAATTTTACAATAATACTTAGTATTTCAATTTTCATAATTGGTATAGTCGATTACGATTTAGGGAAATCGTGTAAATATAAAAATTATTGTCAGCGTAATTACGAAACTTTACAATAAGAATATGAAAACCTAATATCTTTAGAACAAGAATTGGTATATTCGATAGCAAAGATTGATATTTTATGTATGAGAATGCAGAATAAAAAAAATTGATAATGACATATTCAAATAATATAAAAGCAATTATAGGAATTAATAAATTGAGGTGCAAAAGTTAATATAATTATTCTACAAATTAATATAGTCAAAGAGAAAGTGAAAGGTAATAAGAGATGTTTTTATTTTCTGTGATAGACGCTAACAGAAATTGTTATCTTCAGTTGAGGAAATTGCAAATCACTATATAAAAAAATCCGAATAGCTCCGATAATCTCCCGAGGTTACCCGAATCCGCCGATTGTACCTCATAGCCAAGCGCTCACGATGTGAATCGGAGAACTTCGTGCTTCCCGCTAAACTGGTTAAGATTCATGTATGGACACGTGTTTTCCAGTGGTTTTTTTTTTAAGACAAGAGTGGTAATAATTGGCTAAAGTATACATTTTTTGTGATATTGAACTTACAAATTATAAAAATTATTAGTAGAAAATTTCAACGATTTTACCACTCAGGTTTTAAGCATCAAACTACAAAGAATTGTTAAAGATTCTATAGAAGGTTTTAATATATTTTAAAGATTTAAAAATATTTAAAAAAATTTTTGAACGCTTTACAAAGATTTGATGGATTTGAACGATTTACAAAAGGCGTGTACATTTAGGGTGGCTTAAAAAGGCTTTTTTTTTTAGAGGACAACGATCCCCCCAATTTAATTCCAAATCCGAAAAAAGAAATTCTCTAATTTTTTATTATTTTATTTTTAGATTTTAACAGGTGCTAGTTTTGACTTGAATTTTCCCATGTAAAATTCATGTGGAAAAATCACTTTTTTGAGTTTATGGAATAATTTTTTCGGGTTTGAAAAATTGTGATGGGAAAGTATAGGGACCTGTAGAGAATTATCCAAGGAAGAATTAGATTTATCATTAATATGTGGTTGACACCCCTAACACACCCCCACGAGTACCAGAAAACTAACCTTAAAACAAAAAATGTTAATTCTTCATGAAATCGACATTTTGAGCAATGTATTCTGCTTTTTTTTACTTAAAATTATTAAAATTGGTCTAATGGAATATTCATTAACATTGTTTAATTCATTTTCAATTATTTAAACAAATGGGATTTGTTTAAATATTTTCGTTCGAAAAATTTCTTTCCCTTAAACTTATTACTGTTAGTCTAGTGGAATATTTAATAACATTAGTTATATTAATTTTTAATTGTTTAAACAAACGGAATTTGTTTAAACGGAACGCGTTAGGATGTCTTCGATACAAATCATTAGCACTTGTACAATGATTGAAGGCCCGATTGAAACTTTATAAACTGTTAAAAATTTTTAAATAACTTTAAAATAATACATTCGTAATTAAAGGCTTTAATTAAATTTCTAATATTGTTTCAGTTTAAAATATTTCATTTTAAGCTTTCAATTTGAATATTTTAAATTCAGAAAAATAACAATTATTTAATATTTATAAATATCTAACTGTTCATTTAAAATCCGTAATTACAAATCAAAAGCACAAAATTAAATAAAAAACTAAACTTTGAACGTTAAAATTTTAATCACACTATTTAAAATAATTAATTTGTTTTAAGAATTCTGAAGGGCTTTAAAATAATGAAATTTTTTAATTTTGCCTAATTTTTTAAAAAGATTCAGGAAATATGCCAATCGTTTTAAAAGAAATTTAGAAGTTCTTAAAAAGTTTCAAAGATAATTTAAAGTTTGAAAAACGTAAAACAGCATTAAGATTTTTCAAGATTTTGAAATAAAATTTTAAAGTGTTTTAAGGATTTTTAAAGTACTTGAAATAAAAATAATTTAACTTTTAATTTAAGAAGTGATATTACTCCAATTTTTTCCAAAGACAAATAGTGTTAAATGGTTATTTATACATAACAATTCAACAATTTGATTAACATATTAAAGTTTTTTAAATAGTGTAATTAACATTGTAACGTTCAAAGTTCATTTTTTTGTATAGTTTTGTGTATGTCATTTGTAATTAGGGATTTTAAATGAACAGTCAGATATCTCTAAATATTAGATAATTGTTATTTTTCTTAATTAAAAATTTTCAAATTGAATGGTTTAAAAATTGCATATTTTAAACTGAAACAATAATTGGAATTTAATTAAAGCCTTTTATTAGCAATATATTATTTTTAAGCTATTTTAAAAATTAAAATACTTTATCAAGTTTCAATCGAGTGTTTACATTTGTCTAACTAATAAGACTTTCAAATGTAAAAAGTTAAAATTTTAAAGTTCAAATCTGGAAATTCTAAAATTAATGAACTGATTCCGAATTGTCTCGTTAAATCAATTATTATTCACTTTTTAATAATTAAAGTACAGTTCAATTTAAAAATTATTATTCACATTTGATCGACTAAAAGTTTTTTTAAAATCCTAAACCATCTATTTCAAACATTTCCATTTTTTAAATCTTTAAAACTTTTTTTCGAAATTCTTTAAATAAAAATGTACGCTTCAAAATAAAAATAGAACATTTTTAAAGTGAAAGATTTTCGAATTACGCACCCTAAACTGAACGATATAATAATCGAAAAATATAACATTTTAGCTAATTATTTAAACCAAGGTTGAAATCAAAGTTAGACAGATTTATTTTCTAAAAATTTGTAAAATTTCCGGTCAAGAAATAAATTCACTGTCATTTCGCGTTTTTTAAGTCCAGCGGCCACCTTCTTTTTGCATTGATGACAATGTATTATTTGTCGCTCTATTTTCTTTTCATTCTGCTCAGTGCTGTCTGCTCATCACAGCCACAGGCATTCAAATGTTCGCGCGACTCTTCCACCACTTCCCCACATGCGACGCACAGTGGGGTATTTTGGATTTGTTCGTGCAAAAAGTCGCCGACTCGTCAATTTTCAACCGAATTGAATTTTTGTATTTTTATAATACTCGTGAATAAATTTACTGTCGGATAGATACGCCAACATTACGGTTTGAATTGTCAGTACGTCAAAAAAACGTCGACCAACGTCGGCAGTCGTCGGCCAATTTTTAGGCTATACAGATGTGAGTAATATTTGGTGATTCGTACAGACAATACATCATGCTCATTGCTATTCATGTTTCAACCATTACAAGTTTAAACCTTTCTATTCTCATTCTATTTTGGCAATAAAAGTTTTAAATAATGATTAATAAACGTTCCTGACGTTAATACTTTAATTGTCAAATAATTCAATCGAGAAATGTTTATTCTGAAGAGATCAACGAAAGAGTATTTTATTGAATTTTAAATCTTTTTTCTCGGTCGAATAATTTGAAAATGAAAGTATTAACGTTATGAACGCTTATTAACTATTATTTAAAACTTTTATTGCAAAAATAGAATGAGAATAGAAAGGTTTGCACTTATTAGTTGAAAACATAGATAGCAATGAGCATGAAGCATTGTTTGTACGAATTACCAAATATTACGCACTATATATATAATTAAAAATTTGTCATAAGGACAACCGCAGGATTTCGCCGGGAGCGGGTGCTAATCTGAAAAATTGCACCCGCTTCCAGCGAAATCGCG
>NC_046661.1:56350951-56352262 GCF_010883055.1 Belonocnema kinseyi | reverse complement strand
ACCCTGTATATAAGTAAACGTTAAGTTAGTTACATCAGCGAATGTGTATTCTACATTGTTATGTGTACAAAAACTAATAATGATAATGATAATGTGCGTATTTATTTGCTATAATTGTGCAGTATGAGTTGGCGAAGTTTCACGGCTGGTTGCGAACTTATCGTTTTCGTATTTTCGACCGTCAAATTTTTCGAATGACTCACAATTTTTAGTATAGTCTTTAGCAAATTTCAGAATCCTCTCTTTCAAAATGTGAAAAAATTATTCCTATCTTTCTAATATTTAACATTATTGTCCTGCTTGAATTTAATGTAGTAAATTTTAAATATCACATTTTCTTTGACAAGTTTTGTAGAGCTTATATTAATTTTCCAAATTAAATTTTTCATAGATTATCAATAAATACTCTGCTACTTTTAATATACATACCCGAGTTTCCTACATCGTAAAAGATTATACTAAACTGTAATATTGGTTTTAACGTATTTTGTAACTCAATTTCTATGGGTTTGGTTTTATACCCAATTGTCTCGTTGTCTCAAAATTCGAGATAAGTAGTTAATTATTTTTCATACATTTGGCTTTTCTTATTCTCCAATAAATATGATAAAAAAATTAAAACAGTAAACATTTTCTTACGAAAAGAAATGATTTTTCCTCCTAAATCAAGGGATGAACACGTAAATAGTAATATTTGTATAAGAAAATGTTTCAGAAACTCTCAATTATTATTGTTTAGTAACAAAAATGACCAATCCATTAGAAAATTGGTACTGTTCCTTGGAAAAAAATTATTTTCTCTATGAAATCATGTTGCAAGTCAATTAAACGTAATACTCTGACAAAAAAGTAATAACAATCAGTAAATTTCATTATAATTATTATATATTTTAAGATATTTTTCAAATTTCTTATTTCATTCATAATATTTGTTTTTAGTGATAGAAAATATTTTATTCTTATAATTTGTTGTGATCCTCAACCACCTACATGACTGTTGAATACACACACTTTCATTGATTATTGATAAAAGTGTTTATAATGATTTATTAATCCACAATATTCAGTAATTTTCCATGATGAGTATCATTCTCATACAAATTTTCAGCATTTTCAGTTAAGAGAAAATATTTTTTCGATTAAGCATTGAAAAGAAGTATTCATTTATATATAAATAATGAATTAAAATTAGATATAATCTTGAATTAAGTAGTTTGGTTAACTGAGTGTGCATTCAGTCATTAGGGTGACCAATGAGTTCAACTAATCTAAGTAAAAAAAATGCTAACTTTATTTTCATGACGTTCAAAC
>NC_046661.1:56349306-56350941 GCF_010883055.1 Belonocnema kinseyi | reverse complement strand
AATGTAGGCTCTAAATATTCAAAATAGCTTCATAGAGGTGTTACACCCTCAAAGTAGGCTCTAATGTTTCATTCTCTAGGATTTAAAAGTTTAAAGCAGGGGCTATGAGTTTAAATAGCGTCAAAGCAGGTTCTAATAAGGGGCTGCAGCTTCAAAGTAGGGTCTAAATTTTGACTCGAGTAAGTACAGTATTTCAAATTTACATATCCCGCCTGTATGGCCGATCGCAATTTTAGTTTCTCCAGGTACCATTTGAGGGCACCTATCGCTGAATAAGCTGCCAATCGAAAACTACTAATAAGGAATTTCAATTCTCAAAATTCACTTCTAAAAGATAAAATTTAAATTGTAAATCATCCTTTAATAATGAAGGCAATAATTCTGTTTTTGTATTTTTGACCACATGTTTTGAAAGTGACAAAAAGATTCTATTCATAAGCCCTTGGACATGTTGAATGAGATTATAAGTGTTAATCAATTATGAAAGATTAAGAATTTTTGCAACATCAATTCAGTAAATATACATTTTTAAAAGAGTAATTTTATTTGATTATGAAATATATATTTTAAAATCTTTCTAAATATTATTGATGAAAAAAGATTGTTATTTTAAATGTTCTTTTAACTTAAGAAATAATTAATATTAACGTTGCCGGCAATATAATTTTCGTGAAAGTTCTTAATTAATTAGGTTTTATTCAAAAAGATTAATTTAGGGTTTAAATATTTCAAAATTAGTGAAAAAAGTGGAACATTTTAAGATAATTTTCTTAATTTTTGCTGGATTACAATTTTTTTAGGATTTATTTCAAAAGATCGTTCAAAGTTTTAAAAAGATTCAAAATTAATTTGCAATCTGAAAAGATTTTCAAGAAATTCATTATAAACATTTTCAAAGATTTCGAATGATTTCCTAGAAATTTGAAAAAGAATGTAGAAGATTTCAAAACAAAATTTTGCAATTTTGCAAGATTACAAAATTTTAAAAAACATCAGAATGAGTGTAAGAGATATTTAGATGGTTTGAAAACATATAAAAATAATATTAAAATGAAACCATTTTTTAATCGACTTGAGCCAAACTGTAATTTTGAAGATTTCAAACAGAAGATTTGAAAGCTTTTAAAGAACCTTGAAAGCTTCCAAGAGAATTATAGTATACTATATGATAATTCGGGTTTGAAAGGTCTTTACGGGAGATCAATGTTTGCAAAGAGAGTTGCAAAATCATCGCTGAAGGTTGGTTTTTCAGGTCGTCCTTTGCGAAAATTAAGCTCCACATGAGTACTTGCCTGATCATGCGAGTGGTCTACGGTATTTTATTTGAAAAATATATCTTATAGCGCGAAATTCGAAAATGATTCAGTTCGAGCTGGTCTATGAAACACACACACAGCCACTTCAGGTTACATTTTTATACTCCTTGTTTATCTGAAGAAAATAAAACGAAGTTTTTTGTATAACTAAGTTATTTTTATAGATAATTTTAGATATTAATAAATATGAAACATAACCTATAAACTTACCGACGTGGCATTTACCAGGTGTATACATATGAAACCGGTATTTTTTCAAGAAAAAAACACATTTATTTCAAGAGAATGATAACAAATATTTTATTCAAAGTATGCGCCC
>NC_046661.1:56341156-56349206 GCF_010883055.1 Belonocnema kinseyi | reverse complement strand
GCAATTCGACGTCCTCAAACGATTTCGGTGGTTTGCCGCGGTCAGCGTTTCTCACATCAAAATTGCCACTTTTGAACTTGTTAAACCACTCATTATACTGCGCTCGACCAACAGCATGCTCTCCGTAAGCTTCGACAAGCATTCGATGAGATTCTAGCGCCGATTTACCCAAATGGAAACAGAAAATGAATGCTCCCCGCAAATCGTTGTTTGAAGGCACGTCTTTCGACATTTTCAAGAGCGAAAAAAATCACGATGTCATATGAAACTTGAAATGTTTGGTATTGGATATTGTTGACAGATGACAATACGCCAATTAGCACAAATGGTAAGTTCCGACAGTGCCTACAAGTGTGCCTACTGGCCGCTAGATGGCAATACCGGTTTCATATGTATACACCTGGTACATCTGGGAAATACTATGGAGTAAACTTTTATGTTTAAAACAAGATCTTCCAAATTTGTTTGTTTTTACTACTCATAGTATTTTCTAGATATAGATGTCACGCCTGTAAGTTTATAGGTTATTTTCCATAGTTGTTAATATCTAACACCCTGCCGATGAAAAAGCACTAAAAAGCAATGGTGAATAGCAATGGCCTACCAGTGCCGCCTCAGTAGCTATTAGTGCTGATTTTCAGCACCTAAACGGATTAACAGTACCTGAATTTTATATGGGTGCATTATTTTCGTCTTAATTTGTTCAAATTTGTGCAACCAACTTCAAATTCTTAAAAAAAAACCCCTGTTAGGCGAACACAATAGCGGGCCAGTGAAACATACCGCTGGTCCCGACTTTGTCCAAAATCAAATTTCTATGGGTGCATTATTTTTGTCTTAATTTGTTCAAATTTGTGCAACCAACTTCAAACCCATATAAAGTTGATTTTGGATAATGTCGGAGCCAGTGAAACGGTTCGCTGGCCCCGCCATAGTTTTTCTGAGAAATCAGCTATTTCCGGTGATGCACAAATTATAATTTTGGTTGTACACATTTAAACAAATTCTGTAATAAATATTTGGCTGAAAAAAAGTAAAATTTGCGAGGGTGGTGGGGCCAGCGAAATAGTCCTGTGCAACACGACCTTCTCTCGTGTTCAGACTGCTTACACGGGCGATCGTCTTTTCCTCCACGGCTACCTGCGAAACCTTCCCCTTCTACTACGAAACGACACTACCCCTCACTGGACTCGAAGTTGCCTTAGGCCCTCGATGTTATGTCCCCCATAAAGTTAATGCCTTTGTCTTTCAAATTATACATTTCCTGACTTTTTCCAAGCCCATACCTCTATTCAAAATTCTAATAGGCCAACGAAATCCCAGACATTTTAACGAGTTTGAGAATATAATCGTTAATATAGGTAGATTCTCAACAATTTCAATTAAAGTATTAAATTTTCATAAGCTCCACCTCAAGTTAATGAAGTGATTCAAAATAAATTTGCTATTGTTTTTTTCGTCTGTAAAGCTGTTGAAAATTTAAGAAAAAAAACTGCATTTTTCGAAAATTATTGAAAGAGAATATTATTTAAAATAATGATAGCTTGATAATCACTGGGAGATTTTATTGACCCTCAAAACTTAAAATTTGTAGAAATTGTTGATGCAGATGGTTGGTTTTAGATTCAGCTGAATTCAAAGATTTGAGTTGTTTCAAACGTTTTGGTACATAATGGCGATCCTTATCAGTGAGTTTCATTAATCTGTAAAAAGTACATAGTTTCTTGGAGGTAAGCACATTTTCAATTGAAAGTATTATTCTTAAAAAAGAAATCTTTTAACGAAGAACAACTAATGAAAGAACAAATAAAATATAGCAGGAAAATTTTGTAACAAAATTTATAAATAAATTTTTTTAAGTTTTCAGAAAACACTGAAGTCGAAGAATTTTTTTAAATTATTTTTCAGTGATGTCAAAGAAAAATCCAATTTTTTATTTGAACCCTTAACACAGCTTTTTATGTGTATGGGAAATAGTGTTAATTAATTAAATAATTCAAATATTCTTGGAAACTTTTCTTTTCCTTATATCGCCGAAAAGTTGCTTGCAAATTTTTTTCACAGTAGTAAGAATACAGATTGTGTATAATTTCAATTTTTGAAATTGAAATGTACTAAGTTTTCTGTTTTAAATTATTTCTGTGAAAGAAAGCATTTCCAAAATCACACTTTAGTGAAAAATAAATTTGTAAAAAAGAACAATTAAGTTATATAATTATATAATTCTGCTTTTAAATTTAAACATTGTATCTGAAGAATTCGTGAAAATTAGAAATAAATTTTCTTTTATCATACAAATTATTTTTGTAAACGTAAACAAAATTGTTCACCTTTCAAAATAAACTTCTTGTCGATAAGATAAAGAACATTTTTTAAAGAAAGCTCAAATAATTATTCAAATACAAAGTTGTTTATAATTTAATATTTTTACTGCAGGGCAATTTTCAAGGGACTGCATTGTTTTCTGACAACTTTAAAAAGTTTAAAACAAAATTATACTACTAAATTGTGATTTTTTTCATCAATGTTGTATTTCGTTAAAAGACATTGTTTTCTTAATGATGTATGCTTTATTAATAGTTACTAATAAAATAAAATTTAAATTTTGTGTTTATGGAATGTATATACTTTAAAAACTGAGATATTAACCAAAGAATAACACTTCCAATGGTAAAACTGTTCATATATCATATTTATACATTTATTAGATTGGAAATAATCTAATTTAATATATTGAAATAATTTTCTTGGACATATTCATATGTTTGAATTAGGAATAGATATAATTTGGGAGACAAAGGGATTATCTCCACAGGGGACGTGGTATCGAGGGCCTGGAGCAACTTCAAATCCAGTGAGGAGTAGTGTCGCTGTACACTGGAAGGGGAAGGGTATGCAGGTAGCCGTGGAGGAAATGACGACTGCCCGTTGACACAGTCCCTAAGCCCTGATGCAACAAAAGGGATACAGTTGCCTCCATTATCGTAAAGTCTTTTGTATTTGTGCACGAAGAAAATAATTCTTTATAGATTTAAGTGCAACTGTTTGCTTATTGAAAATACGTACAACATTGTCAGAAGCCAAAAATGTGTAATTTGCTTCAAGAATCATTTTTGTACGTTCTTTAGTTTCGGAGATGATACCTCCCTACATTTTTGTTAATAACTTATTAACATTAAACATTACAGTAAATTATCACTAATTTGGTTGGTCTTACGGTCAACATGTAAGAAAATAAAATGCAAAAAAAAACATATTTATCTTTCAAAAAAGAAGAAATCCTCTACGTTTCGATCACCACTGCGGGTCTTCTTCAAGAGTTGATAAAAAAAAATCATTATTTTTGGCTCTGAATTTCACCATTCTGCATAGAAAGTATCAAAGAAACCATATATTTTCATCATTATTTTCATCATTTATTTTCAATGACTTAGAGCCATTCAAAGTTGAGTATGCGGAAATGATCATATGATTATGGTACTTTTTCACCTTTAATTCGCCAGGAAATAATCGCTAATCATCTAAACATTTTAAAACTCTGTATTAGTATTGCCAAAACCTTCACTTGCAACACACATATTGTCTCATACTTGCAGAATTTTCTTCCGCTGAGATTTTCATGAAAATCTGTGAAAAAATTGAGCTTTCTATATTTTTTAGACATACAATAGATTAAATGGACGAGTCAACTCAATTGTTATATGCTAGACTGCTACGATGACAGCATTAACCCTGCTCATGGAGGCTTTATGGCGCGTATACAGCACTGTTTAAAAAATGGACATGTACGCGAAGGGCTTCCCTAACCTTTCCTTTCCCTAATAAGCTGCAGACGAAGATGAGGAAGTGACGTTAAGAACAAACTAGGAAAGCAGGCACCTTCTAATAGACGATAGGGATTTCAGTACAAGGAGGAGCATTGACATGCAGGTTCCTCCTAAGCCCCAAAATCTATCTGAAATGAATGCCTTCCTTCTTGTGGATATTTCTGAGGAGCCCGACCTTTTGACTATCAATTGTAACTGAAGATCTACAATCACACAACTTAAAAAGTTAAAGCTGCTGACAATCAAGCAGCATTCTGTTGACAAGATAGGGCATTATCTGACGTAAGGAGGAGAATACGGAAAAGGGAAAGATGGTTCAAGGAGAATCAATAGTCTCTCGTTGACCCATCGCGCCTCTTCAGCGATCTCCATTTTTCTGTTAAAATTCCGCCAAAGCTCAATGAGGCAGAGACTTTTTGTAGAGAGGTATAAAAGAACCCGAAAACACTACAATTGAAAGAAGATGCTGATAATATCATTCGCTTCGGGGAGTATTGTACAACCATAATAGCCTCAAGAACTTCTGGTGGAATAAATTTACTTCTACACATTAACATCTTACATTTAAAGTCACAAACACCCATTCCGCAGCATCTGATGTTAGAAGGCACTATATTCCTACCGAAAAAGCAACTTGTCTAGCCCAGAGAAATACAGCCCAACACTTTGTTTGAACACACTGTATAAGATCTTTACAGCTTTCATAAACAACAGGATTGTTCAAAGAATAGAGCCAGCGTGGAGAGGTACGAACAATGAGGATCGAAAAAAGGCGTGGGCAAGCGACCGAGACAACATACTAATTGATAGTTGTGGTTGCAAAGGTGTAACAGCCCGTCAGCACGTCCTGTCAATGGCCTGGATGATTACAGGAAAACTTTCAGTTCAACCTCTCATAGACTTACCATCTGTTTGTTGTAAAGCTTAAAGGTTCATCCAGACATAGCGAGATGCATAGGGAGATTGGTGTGCCTTTGGAAAACTAGATGTACTACCTCATCTGGAAATTATCGTGTGACAATGAACAATGTCACCTTTTAAAGAGGCGTCTTTCAATGCGATACCATGATCCCTCTGCTTTTTTGCAACACACTGCTGCTTCTATCTCGCACAGAACGAAATTCTACGGGATAACTATTAGGTGCGTAACTAAGTTCCCGCTGTTTGCAATAGATGGATTCAGAAGTAAATTCTGCTCGATTTTTACATTCACAACCTCATGAACGAAGCTTAGACATATGGTAAAAACCGTGTTAACACGTTAGTGATTCTATTTTGGCGTCGTGTGAAAATGTTTGATTTTGTGCCAAATAATCGTTATTTGCGGGAAGTGTTGATTTTCTTCTTTCATTCGAAGAAAACGGCAGGTGAAGCGTATCGAGAGCACCAAATTAAGAGATGCTGCTCTAAGTGAAACAACGTCCCGTGACTAGTTCCGTCGCTTCAAAGACGATGATTTCAATGTTCACGACCGTCCGCGTGAATAAATGCCAAAAAACCTTCAAAGACGCTGAATTGGAAGTATTTCTCATTGAGGATCCGTACCAAACGCATGAATAGCTTGCTTCACCATTAATATTTACCCGCAAAGCCATTTCCAAGCGATTGTTTGCGTTGCGAATGATTAAAGAACAAGGAACTTGAGTTCCTTATGATCAGTGCCATTTTGTGCCATTTGAGCGACGTTTTTTCGCCTGTGAGAAACTGCTTCAGCGGCAAAAAGGGAAGGGTTTTCCTCATCCCATCGTGACCTCCCAGTCATGCTTCTACGTCGTTGGCTTCGCCGAATATTCACGCATCAACACTTCCCGCTAATGACGATTATTTGGAAAAAAATCAGAAATTTTATAACAACCAAAAGTATATTAGGATGTCGAAATCGACCAGCACTTACTGCTGGAGCCATCTATTGGCAAACAGTGGGCACTTACTTGTGCACCTAATACTTCAGAGTGTTTTATATATCGCCAAGCAGTACACAGAAGAGATTGGTAGACTTTGGATTAGACAAATGTGCCAAAATTCATCTGGAGAAAGGAAAGATTATTGGCATTCCCACTGGAGACACCTATGAATAACTGGGCGTGCCTCCAAGCGGCATTCAGGGCATAGCATCAGTGAAGGAGTCTCTCTGAAGCAGATATAAGCATCTTATTCGGAAGATTTGGTTTTTAAATTTGTCGGCGTTGAACAAGGTATCTGCGACTAACATGCTTGCCGTCTCAGTTCTAATCTACTCGTTTAAGGTGCTTCATGGGACGAATAACGATCTTACGGCCCTTGATATCGCCACACGTAAGATCATGCATATGTAGGGTGAACATAATTGATTTTCGGAAAATAGGACAAAAAGTACATAGCAGAACAAAATAGTTAAAAACGGGACAAAGTAGGGCATACTAGAATACAAAGGTTGAAATAAAAAGGAAACGGAGAAATATATTTTTCAAATGAACTGTTTTATTAAATGTTGTCAACGCTTAACATCTTCTATTTTTATTTTTGAACCCTGATGCATTCTAATCAATATCACAAATGCACATATGCAATTGACGAAGAAATCGTTAAATAGCATTGAATAATAACAGTTTGTATGAAAAAAGGTTCAAAAGTTGATTGAAAAATAAAAGTTCATCATTTGAAAAATTCGGATAGAGACCCGGACAAAACAGAAAATCCTGTAGGACAACTTGCACAAGCCCTAAAATGAGGACATGTCCAAGGAAATCCGGACAAATGGTCACACTGAATGAATTAATATGGAACCTCCTATGCATATGCAGCATATGCATAGGAGTATGCATGTCAGTTCGTTCGTTCCTCGATTATCTGACGCCTTTAAGGCGGAGGCGGATTTCTGAATCTCCAATGTCTTCATAACAGAATTGTGTTAAGTATAGCTTACATCGTTACAAATGACAGAGATATGATCCTAAAAATGGTTAGGAAAAATTAGATGATTGGCCAAATAGCGTTCATTTACAAAGCCGCAGAGCAGGTAGGCAAAACAATTGTCCTCAATTTTAACATCAGAAATGAATAAAGTACAGAGGGTTTCATTTTCAATGCCAAGAAGAAGGAAAAGGAAGAGGTATATCAAGACCTTAAAAGAGAGCTGCAGCGATGGTACCCAAAATATTTGGTTAAAAAAAATTTCTCTGTGAACGGTGTCGCTTCGTATTTTTCCAAATTTATTTTATGAAAATATTAAAAAACATTTAGAAAAATATTACAAAAGATTTAAAAAAATGGTTTAAAAGGAATCTAGAAGATGTTAAGATAATTTTAGGAATAATTCGAGTCAGATTGAAATATATTTAGGAATTTTGGAAGTTTTTAAAAGAATAAAAAAATTTTTAATTCTTAAAGATACCCAAAAAACACTGGAAATATTTTAAGCTGCTGGGCGAAGAACTGCTAGTCACAGAAATGGGTGAGAAATTAACAATAACCATTGTTATGAATAATTCTCGTGATAAAATATTCAAATGTCAGGTTTTATCAAAATTTGTATTTTCTTAAATCGCTACGATGGCTACGGATATTCCTAAAAAATGCATTCTTGATCATATTTAGTGAAATATAACAACTTACATGTTTATAAAAAATTTACATAAAAAATGTCCCAATGTTGGCAGCATCACTCGGAAAAAGTCGGGTTTTCAATCGTAATAGATTGGAAATGAATCATAACACTGCATGCTAAGATGCACTCAATGCAAAATCTTTTGACAATAACCCACCGACTTGGCCATCAAGCTCGGGAGGGGTTTGTATTCTCTAGTTACTGTATATGACGCAATATAGCATTGCCGTCACCCCTGGGATTGCAGGTCGTGCGTGCCAGTCATCATCAAAATTTGGAAGGGTCAGGTTGTCGTTAATTTACCGCCGTACAAAATGCAGTACAAAATTCAGCACAAAATTTAGTAGGAAATTATGATAACGCTACTTTCATGAGAATGTTTATTTTTGTATTTTTTATTTTTCATAGAGATACGTATCGATAATATAAATATTGTAATTAATGCGTTTCTATTTGGATATACCAAGTACAACAATATCGCTTTTTATTGTAAATTCAATGATACAGGCCTAAAATAAACACACAAGAGGGGATGTATATGTATAATTAAAAATTTGTCATAAGGACAACCGCAGGATTTCGCCGGGAGCGGGTGCTAATCTGAAAAATTGCACCCGCTTCCAGCGAAATCGCGGTA
>NC_046661.1:56339842-56341056 GCF_010883055.1 Belonocnema kinseyi | reverse complement strand
TCGCGACGCCTAAAATGAAATTTGTTGTTAATGGTTCTTTTTCTGTCAAAAATTATACTACCTGGCTCAAAACTGAATCATTTTCTTCAAAATTCGACAATTATGTCAACATTCGTCCTTCTCGTTTAAAAATACTTTTTATTCGGTGGAAAATTCAATTTTTTCTAATTGGGGTTACAAATGTATGATTGAAAACTGATCTGTTTTAGCTGCTTGACATTTTCTTCTCAAGTGATAGTCTATCTATATTGTTGAAAATACAACTGTTTTATCGAAAATACCTGTTTTTCATGTGATTCGGATATGAATATTTCTTGAAAATGAGTCTTTTTGGTCTTTTTTTTATTCCCTTTTCTGGATCTACATTTTATAATTCTCCAATTCTGCACATTTAGAATTGAAATTTTCTTCACTTTCAATATAAATATGTGTGTATTTATGGGTTATCTAAGAATTTTAAACAGGACGATTTTTAACGACTCTCGGATACGACGCAGTCGCAAGCCGACCCATGGCTTCGTGTCTCCCAGACTGCTGTGGGCTAGAATGAAAGTAGGAATCAGAAGACTATTTATTATAGCATGGTACGAGCCGGTTGATAGTGATCCTAGAGAAGTGAAAGACGCCTTCTGGGACACTTTAAATGACACAATAAACATCTGCGAACATGGGGAAAGAATAATTCTACTAGGAGACATGAACGGTTGGGTGGGCATCCAAAATCAGGATACAGAAAGAGTATTAGGTCATTTTGGGGATCCAAGAACAAACTATAACGGAGATAAATTAGTTGGTCTATGCTTAGAAAGGGGTCTGTTTATTACAAATACTTGGTTTAGACACAAAATGATCCACATGTACACCTGGTCCAAAGGAAATAGCCGCAGTATAATTGACATTGTTGTTGCGGATGAAAGACTTAGAGAGTTATTCAAAGATACAAGGGTCTTGAGGGGTCCTGAATGCAATACTGATCATTACCTTCTGATCTCAAAAATTAACTTAGGTCGGGGTTGGAGAAAAAAGAGACCCAAGAAAGCAAAACAAATGCGAATCAAAATTGAGAACCTACAGAAACCGGATGTGCGCATAGATTTCCAAAATAAGATAACCGAAAGCATATATAGGGCAACATGGGAGGACCGTATAAAAAACAAAGATTTAGAGGGCGCCTGGACAATGTTACGGGATATCCTTGTTAGATGTACAATCGA
>NC_046661.1:56338528-56339742 GCF_010883055.1 Belonocnema kinseyi | reverse complement strand
AGAAGAGACGCTAGTAGACACATGGGAAAGAAATCGGTTAAGATGGTTCGGACATGTTGAGAGAATACCAAATGAACGACTAACGAAACAAGTGTATCAAGGCAAAGTAAATGGCAGCGTGCCCAGATGTAGACGGCGGAAAGAATGGTTAGAATGTATGAATGAGGCCCTACTTAGAAGAGACATAAGAAGTCACAGAAACACGAGAGCCTGCATGAAAAAATGCATGGACATAAAAGAAGCCAGAGAAGTATGCCAGGACAGGAAAGTATGGCGGAAAATAGTTAATAAAAAGAGTGTCAGTAGAGTGAACGACGCCTGAAACAAAGACCTTGGCTATTAATGGACCCAAGTGGGGAACCTTACATAACGGCTTCGTGAGGTTCTTCGCTTGGGGTGATTGCTGGAGAAATTGATCAGCAACCTGGGTCGTAGCAGTATTGCGGAACGAACGTGTTATTTACATAAATAGCACGAGAATTCTGCATCAATCTGAAAAATCTCTATCCCATCCACACACTACTCCTTTCCCCTGCCGAGTGAGTCACGCCTACCCCGAAAGGGAAATGGCTTAATGGTGTAATAATAAATACCAAACTTTTATGAGACTGTTTATTGTATACTTATTCTATATATTGTTCAAGACTTAATAAATGGTTTCATTGTTTAAATATGTGTTTTTAACGATTCTATTAAAATAAACCCCGATTACAAAGATTTAGGGTGAGATATGAGCTGTAGAATAAGTGAAAACGAGGTGGGGGTCGGTTACCGCCCCGCGCCCACAAGTGATAAAAAAAAGGTGCGCCCGCATGAATGTTAAAGTGAGTCCCCTTGCCTCTCACTTCTCGGGCTGATCGATTAAAGTGAGCCCCCTTTCCGCACAAACTGAATCTCACAACTATCCTTTGAGTGTCTGTTCGAAGTGACCACCGTTAGCTTAAATGCACAAATAAATTCTCTGCAGAAAATGTGCCTTGACAAATGCAATACTTTGTAGGTAAAATTTCCCGTCCTTTCCGAAACCGGGTTCCAAATTAGGGGTTTCCATTACAAAAAATTCACTGTGACCTTCAAATAACCTTTAAAATTGTTTTCGAGGTCATAGTCATTGGAACCAATGCATGTATTCCTTTATCTCTTACAACTTTTGTCTAAGACATTTTTCTGTATCTGACGTGTTTTCTAAAATATTTTCCGCGATAGATTAAAAT
>NC_046661.1:56331113-56338428 GCF_010883055.1 Belonocnema kinseyi | reverse complement strand
ATGCATTTATACATTTGTGAATCTTTAATATACTGCGAAACTGTTGAATAAAACAATGTAACTTTTGAATTTTCCATTATTTTCTATGCGGACAAAATAATTTTTGGTTTTATAAAAAAAGTCGTAAGGATAAATTGTTCGAATTTTTAAATACAACGAATATTCGCATAGAAAATTTTTGAATTTTGAATAAAGTAGTCTCAAAACTTTTCAAAATGCGCTCACTTTTTGAATTTTAATCCAAAATGGCTGGTTACCGAACTTGACCTTTAGACACACATATAGATATACAGACAGAAACATCAGTAAAAACCTTTTTTCGGATTCAGGAGTTCTCAAAACGTGGACATTTGACAAAAACTGGATGGGTTAAATTTTACACAAATCTAATACCTTGTTTGATGAGAATGTAAAAAATCACAGAGAAAAGTAGATTTTTAAGAAAAAAATTGTTTTCTCTGCTCTTAATCTTTAAATACATTTGCAATCAACTTTAGTTACAACTTAAGCATGTGCAACAGGAAAATAATTTAATTTTTGTACAATTGCAGTGTTTATTGAAAAAAATTCTATGTTATCTATTATATATCAAAGTAGATATTAAGACTTATTAACCTACAGAAAATTCTTAAAGTTCAATATTTCACTTCGTTATAATTAATTTAACTTAACAAATAGAAAATGTTCATCAATTTTTCTAAGCAAAAAATTGTTTACATTCTCATAATAGTGTGAAGGTATTGGTTTTATGTGGAAAATGTAAATCACAGATTCCATCAAAAGTTAACGTTTTGAGACCCCATGAGTCAGAAAATTAGTTTTGCCCTCTGTGTCTGTCGGTGTTGTTGTTGTTGTTTTAGTCTGTAAACACGGTAACGTTTAAAGGAATTATCCACTGAAAAAATAATTCTTAGCACCAAGTAAATTTATTTACTTGAATCCTATTTCTTACCATCAAGAAAATATTCTTTAATAGAATTAATTTTTATTTAAACCAGGCATATATCTTTTGCTGATCTAAAAAATGAATTTTTGGCTGTATTTTCTTGATTAAAATACATATTTCTTACATTCAAGAAAATTATTCCCTTAATTCAAAAGGCCTAGATTCGCTGAAATGTGATTTGTCGTTCAAAGAAATATATATTTGATTCAAAGAGTTCGATTCTTTGAACTGGTTCGGGATACATTTGAATAATTTTTCCATACTTGAATCAAGAATTTAGGTTTATTTAAATCAAAGAAATAATAATTTAATTCAAAATTATATTAATTAAATTACAGTATATGCATTTTTGTCACAAAGGGTTCATGCATTTATAGCAATGGAGCATTTATTTACATAAACAAGGTGTTTTGTTAAATTAAATATCCATGTTTTTGATTTGAAGAAATATTTCTTTGGCATTTATGGTGAGATTTAAATACGGGTTTGCGCCTTAAAATTTTGATGTTACGTTAACGTCGTGGTTAAGACTGTGGACTTTACACTCAATGGACCCAAGTTCAATTCCTGCTTGGGGTTGATTTTCCATCGAATTTTTCTGTTTCATGTTCATCAAGATTTTAAATCATGTGATTTGCGTTTAAATTAAATATGTATATCAATAAAAATTGTAATTATAATTTAGGCTTAAAGAAAACCAGTTGGTTATTTAGGAAAATATGTACACTACAATTGAAGTACTAACTACTTTATTGCACTTGCGCATGGTCTAGGCCAAAGAAATATTTTTTTGAATCAGAGATATATTTTTGTGCTTCAAATATTCAGAAATTTGCTGTGGAGAAATAGTTTTTTGAGCTTATAAAACATTTGCTTGACCTTAAAATATATTTCTTTCCTTTAATTCATATTTCCTTATCTCAAAAAAATATTCATTCCAATTCGTGGCACATTCATTCGGAACAACGAGTCATTGATTTTGTGTAAAATGTATATTTTCTGTCTTCAATTAATATTTCCTTCGTTCAAAGAAATATTTCGCTTCGATCAACAGATCGTATTTATTTGTCTCAAATAAATGTTTATTTGAAAATAAACAGGACTTTCAATTACTTCAGCCAAGTAAAATTCACGTGGTACCAGTAATCCTTTTTTCAGTGTCCGATTCACCCAGAAAAAATTCTTATTTAATTTAAAAGAAAAAAACATTTTTTTGATTAGGTTCATTTGATTCAGCATAAAAATATTTTTATATTAAAAGAAAATTTATTTGACTTTAATAAATGGCGTCACGTAATTTCATTAGTTTGAAGAAATTATTGGTTTAAATGATTTTTTTGATTTCAAACAAAATTCGTTTGGTTCAAAAAAGTTACTAGGAACAATGGAAGAAATCATTTATTTAGAGTCAGTAAATTCAAATAAGCAAATTATTTTTTGCATTCAAGAAAAATTTTCTTAATCCACATTACCAATGCGCCACGAGATTGCACAGAACAAATCACTTTGATTATTTTACGTTAACGCGTCTTTCGGAACACGTGTTGTCAAATTTTTGCGAAGACTTGGAAGCGGACGGCTCTTGGTAATAATTTAAATCGCTAAAATGTGTGATAAATAAGTGCGCGACATCCTTGCATGGTAGTGATTTGCAGAATGCATAGCTGCTTTCTACCGTGTAAACAGATACTTTTATACAGCACGACCTAGCCTCGCTTTTATAAAAATTTTTGTTACTTCTGTGTACAATTTCGTCACCATTTATCTTTTTCCCATAAATTTTCGTGAGGGATTGTAAGTCAGATAAGAATAAAATTCATGTACACACAAAAAATATTAAAATAAATTTTTTTTCTCAGGTGAACAAATAGATCATGCAAATTTCTTGAAACTCGAGTTGTCGAATCCAATTATTGAACAAATATTCTCATGCGAAGAAAAACAAAAATTTTTTGCTTTTATTTCATTAGAATTATTACAGTTTTAAATTGAATAGAATCATTTGATTCTTGAGAAAGCTAATTTAATTATAATTCATTATTGGATTTAAAAGAAAATCTATATTCATTTTAAACTAACCTGTTCTTTTTTTCGACCAAAACAGTTATATCATTTAAAGAAATGTAAAGGTCAAATAAAAAATTATATTTCTTTGATTTAAAAAAAAATTTCATTTAAAGCAATCGAATATTTCTTCAATTCACAGAAATAATTGGTTTGAAGGGACAAAATATTTCTTTAATCTGAAGAGATTTTCCGTGTAAATTAACGAAATATTTCTTTAACTCTAATTTAAAAAACAAACAAAAAATGTCTTTAAATCAAATAAATCTTTCTTTGAAATAGAATTTCTTTAATTTAAGGGTGTTGGTTAAATCGGACTTTGAATTCTTATTTTCATAAGTACGGAACTGACTCAATATATATTTTATCCGAAGGATTTGCGAACGAAAGATAGAAAACTTGTCGAATATCCGGATTTTTGTGAGATCCTCGAAGCAATAAAATGCTAAAAAATTTTAAAAATTGTTGAGAAAATGATTATTTTCAGGGCAAATATGAATTTTACGAAAGATAGAAACCAGCGGGTGAAGTTGACAGCTAGCCTGGTAGTTGATTAGAAATACAGTTACAAGACACACAGGGCATGTCAATTTTGTCTGATTTTTTCTTCATTTCGCAACGTATTGTGCAAAATTAAGGGTCACCATCATCAAGCTGTGGCCCTTTGAAAACCTGGTATATCTCGAGAATTCTTCTATTATGTCAGAATTGTGAGTAAAAAAATAAATTTGCAAACCACTCTAACCGTTCAAAAGCTGTCGCCTGCTACCCGCTGATTTATATCTATCGAAAAATTCATATTTGTCGTGAAAATAACCATTTCTTGAACAAATTTTTTTTGCAACATTTTATTGATCCGAGCATCTCGCAAAACCCCGGTTATTTGACAAGTTTTTTTTCTTTCGTTCGCAAATACTTCGAAAAAAATATATATTGAGTCAGTGCCGTTCCTATAAAAAAAATAATTCAAAGTTGGATTTAACCAACACCCTTAAAGAAAGTTTCTTTGATTCAACAACACTTTTTTCTGGGTGTTCGATTGTCCTTTGGCATACTTTATAAGGTGTGAAAAGAAAGAACGAGTTCGTGAGCGAGCAATTTTAGACAAAATTTCAAAAAGTTAAAGCATTTTCAAAATTTTAAAGGCCAATTTTTTTCTAAAATTAAAAAATTTTACTAGCTATTGTTCATAGTACTCGGAAATTGGAACAATTTATCCTCATGACTTTTTTCGATAAAAAGAAAATTGTTACAGTTGTAGCATTTTAAAAATCAAAAAGAAAAGCGAAAATTAATATTTTAAGCCAAATAACGCAGGATGTAAGAACATTTTAGGAGAAGAATAACGTTGCTTTTTATGAGGCCTACAAAATTATGATAACAACTTTTTGAACTTTTCGGAAAAGTCGAAAATTCAAATTTCTATCGCACAAAAAATAATGAAAAATACAAAATTGCATCTTGCGGTAAACCTGTGCAGTATACAAGAACAAATGATAAGATACAAATTATAAACTTAAAGAAGACGTGCAAATCTTTTTCAAACAACTTTTTTATGAAGAAAAATTTCTAAAAATTTTTTTTTATTGTTTATATTTTCAAATAAAAATTTGTTAAACAAAATAATATCGCACGTATATTAAAACGATCGTATTTCTCAATAAATTTGCGATTGATTGAATAAAATTGTTTCAATTGACGAATTACAGCCCTATATACAGTCGCTTAAAGTTGCCGGGTTATGTTGACCCATGTTCGTACGCAACGTAAAATTTTTATAGTCCATACCCTGAGGGTTAAGGACACGTAGTTTTTGTTTGAATTACGAAAAGCACAAGGTACAAAAAAAATTAATAGACAACAAATTTTCACCTGAAAAGGATCTTCAAATTTGTTATTAATAATTTGTATATAGGACGAGAAGGTTTTCTTTTAATCGTGAAAAATTAAGTTAAAAATTAAAAATTAAATTTTCGGTAAAACGACAGAAGAGAAGAAAGAAATGAAGACAAAAGTTTCTCGAAGAAAAAAGATCTACAAGTTTTTTCATAAACTTGGTTATAAAAATATATTAGAAATAAAAAAATTAGCTTTTTGGAAAAACAACACAAGCTACAATAATATTTTATTTAACAACATTTTTCGTATAAACTATATCCACAAATTTTCTGTAAACTGCTTTACGCTTGGTTGCGCATTTTTGGTTTAATGGCATGTGACACACTCAAATGCCTATATTACCGACATCACATTATCAGTTTACTGCATATGTTTTTTGAACTTAAGTACTTTTTTTTTAAATTAACAGAAAGAATTTCTTGACATATTTTTTGTTGTTACCCTGAAATTTTTTGAACCCAAAAACTTCTTTTTATTTTTCAAATATCTATGAGATGTACAAAAACGTAATTTATTGTCGACTGTTCATTCTCGCGCTTCGCGCTCGATAATGTATTTACCTCGCGCTCCGCGCTCGGGCTTTGCATTACCCTTCACATTTGTGCACAGACCACAATTCCAAATTTTCTACATTGTATGTTAAGGGCATGCACTTCGTGACCACGTGATCAAACTAGTTCCCGGTTATGAGCATTTTTTTGGCGTTCACTGTGTCCACACAGATTTAGATATCGTGTTTAGAATTTGAAATATTAAATAAAAAGCACTAAAGAACATTTGATGCATCAATATGTTTATAGTTTTAAAGAAAGTTTATTTATAAATCGATGAAATAGGATATTACTATTCGTGTTATAACACTTTGCAGATAATTTTTGGTTTGATGCATTTCGGATTTTTTGGTTCGTGTATATTGAGCATTGACCCCAATTTTGAACTAAATCGTCAATACCTTAAAAAAATTATTGTAAGCAATAAAATTTGTACATTTGTTGCAAATCAACAAAAAAGTATCTGCGCACACGTAACCTATCATTATTTTTGGAGCATTTTTAGCGATTTCTAGCGGAGAAAAAAGAAAATTTGAACGTCGATAAAGTCGATATCACGTGAGTAAGTTCGTTCATGAAATTTTTGTGTAGAATGATTTTCATTTTTTTGGTACTAAAAATAAAAGATAAATTTCCAATTGAAAACATAGCAGCACCAGAAATGTGATCAAATTTACTACTCGGAATTTTCCAACCAAATTCCATAATTCTTGACGCCTTATTTTCGACGTCGAATCTATCAGCTGATAACGATTGTTGACAGTGAAACAACCGATGAGACTCAGCGTCAGACTCATCTTGTCTTTCGCCCCCGGGCGAAATTTTATTATTATTGGCTTGGTATAACTTAAAATTGTTTCACAACAGTACAAAAAATATACAAGAATATATAACCATTAGAAAATTTAAATTATTTTCTGAAAATGAACATTTCTCAAGATGGGACTTAGACGGACTTTCGAGTATCACATTCTAAGATGTTCCTCGATTTTTTTAAATCGAGGCATCTACTTTATCGACGTTAAAAGTTTTTTGCCTATTCCTATAGTATTTCACTAGAAAACTTTCTTCGTAATTATAAACATTTTGATATTTACAAACATTCGTTAGTCCTTTCGGTATAACTTCCTAAGTCCTGAACGCGATATCTCAGTCCGTGTTGACGTAGCGAGGACAGAAAAAAATGAAAATCATTTCATTCTCCACACAAAAATTTTATGAATGAACTTGGTAACGTGATCTCGACTTTATTGACATTCAAGTTTCTTTTTTTCTCCGCTAGAAATCGCTAAAAATTCTACAAAAATAATGATAGGTTACGTGTATGCAGATACTTATTTGTTGATTGGCAACGAATGTGCAAATTCTATTGTGCTTATATTCATTTTTTAAAGGTTTAGACAATTTAGTCCGAAATTGGTGTCAGTGCTCAATATACGGGAACCAAAAAATCCGAAATGCAAAAGACCAAAAGTTATCAGCAAAGTGCTATAACTCGAATGGTAATATCCTATTTCATCGATTTATAAATAAACTTTCCCTAAAACTATAAACATATTGATGTATACAAAAGTTCTTTAGTCCTTTTTATTTAATCTTTCAAATTTTAAACACGATACCTCAATCCTTCTGGACACAGTGAACACCAAAAAAAATGCTCATAACCGGGGACTAGTTTGGTCACGTGGTCACGAAGAACATGCCCTTAAAAACTATTATATCAAATTCCTATTACAATTTTTTTTTTGCATGTACCTTGGTTTGGCACTGCTTATTCAGATACAAAATAATGTTCACATTTTATTTTTCCTGATCCTAATAGGACTCTGTTGTTGCTGTTTAATCATTTTCCATT
>NC_046661.1:56311442-56331013 GCF_010883055.1 Belonocnema kinseyi | reverse complement strand
CAAATACTGTCATTCAAACCCCTCATAAACTACAATTATAAAGTAAAGTTGAACCTTTTTCTTTTTAATTTGACATTAAAGATAGTTCTCAAAGCATCTGCGGCCTTGACGATTACATTCTCATTGCCATAATCGCGCTTCGCGCTGTAACGTTAGATTGTACATATCTGATTAACGACCTTAGCCTTTATTTTGGTGACCTTCAGAAGTGTATCAAATGCGGACTTGATTGGACAAATTCTTCAAAAGTTAGCGTGGCTACAACATTCAGGTAACCATACATACAGACAGACAGACACCGACAAAATTTTATGATATTCGGATTCTTTGCGCGCCGAAACGTAAAGATCCGTTAAAAACCAGAGATTGAAAATTTTGACGATTACATTACACTAACCTTTTTAATTTCCATCCAAATTAAAAATGTCATTTGGATAATCTGCAAGTATTTTTGTCAAGTATCGGAGACATTGACAACATTTTCTGAAACTTGAAAAAAAATGTTTCTAAAATATGAAAAAAGCTGTAATTTTTTAAATTGTGTGCTAATCGAAAAATTCGACTAGAATAGATTGAAATTTTTTTGGTATCTACTGAAAATTTTGAAAAAAATGTTTGGATTTATGAAAAAAATAATTTTTTCTATTTTTTGAAAATTTTCAATTTTTCGAAAAGTATATAACTTTTCCAATTTTCATGAAAATTAAACATTTTATTTGGATAATTTGCAGGTTTTTTACCCATCTATAAGAAACTTTGACAACAATTTATAAAATTTCAAACAAAATTTCAAAATGTTGAAAATGATCTAAGTTTTTAAATTTTGGTTCAAAATATCTGATCAACGAACTTAGCCTTTATTTTGGGGACCTTCAGAAGTGTATCAAATGCGGACTCGATTGGACGAATCCTTCAAAAGTTAGCGTGGCTACAACATACAGGTAACCATACATACGGACATACAGACATACAGAGTTACAAACAGCCAGACAGACACCGATGAAATTGTATGGTTTTCGGATTCTGTGAGTGCCGAAACGTAAAGATCCGTTAAAAACCAGAGATTGAAAATTTGCACGATTACATTACATTCTCAGGAATGAGAATGTAAAAAGGTCTTGGGTTGAAAACTGGAAGGTACAAAGAAAATATGTCAAAATGTGGTCCCAGTTTTATTTTCTTGGAAAATAATTTTTAGCGAAATTCCTATTCAAATGAAATACATAAACGATGTTTATGGTCTTCTGATACATTTTCCAAAAATGAAGTCCGATATTTTGTTTACAAAAAAAGGCCTTAAGTTCATACAAAATTCAGTAAACTGAAAAAGTGAGATCGGTAATATAGGCATTTGAGTGAGTCACGTGCCCTTCAATCGTAGAAAATAACATTAAAAGTAAACAAATAATTCTATGAAAAATGGCGCAAGTTGCAATAAAATCGTCAATAGCAATTTTCTGTTATAGAATGCGCCCTTTTTGTATAAAAACAAGACATTGAAAATACGTGCATTTCGTACCAATGTATATTATAAATTGAAAATGATAATGATCCGACAGTAGACAATTCTTAATTATAAGCACAAATATAAATAAAGTAATCAATTATAATTTTAATAAATGAACGCGTATCGCGACTTGACTGTAGATTACATTAAATGAATTATTTAACACCTATTAGTATTTTTAATTCATGATTATTTACGGTAGGATCATTATCTACGGTAGGGTGGTCTCCCTCAAATTTGACAGGGTAGCTGAGAATAAAGGTGTGTGCACAATAAGGGGAACATAATAAAATAATCATGAAAAATAAAATGTATACCGAGACTGAGGTACAGAAATAAATGTAATATACATTTACCATAATAATGTTGAACATAATGTAGAAAAGTTCACATTTTGGACCAGATCGAGTGCGAAGCATGAGACACGTTATGAGGATGTGTTCGTTAAAGCCGATAACAAAAAAGAATTCACATTCACCAAATTACAGTTATCGATGCTTTGACCTTTAATTTTAAAAGTTCTTGGCACAAATATAGGAGATATACAAAAACCGAGCGCGTAGCGCAAGGCAAACACCTAATGGAGCGCGAAGCACGAGATAATAACGTTATCGAGCCCAAAGCGTGAGAATCAACAGTCTCATGCGTGCCCAAGGCGCGCCCAAACTCGTGAGCCGCACGCACCTCGCGCGATGGGAGTGTGCTTGCGCGGCCGGCAGAATTAAAAAAAAAAAATTATAGTCGACAAATAGACAATTTGCATTTTTTTTATGATACCGAAATCATTTCCCTCTAATATGTATCGAAGCTGCTTCTTTTCCGAAACTCACATTTTTTCATTCTTATCACAATTAAAAAGTCGAAAAAAGTCCAATAACCTGATTTTCGAAAAAGTAGAAATTAGTGAAAATGAAAGTATAAAAGTTACACAATCGCCCATCTGTACACCTTTTTGAATAGTAAATTTAAGATATGCACCACTGTCACGCGTGGCGTGCGAATCATAATTCCTGTTATTTAATAATCTTTGGTTCGTAAACTGGCAATGTAATATCGCGGTGCTATCAATAAATTTTCAAAAATTTTCTAAGTTCCTAATATTTAAAAATGTGTTACTATGAAATTTTAAATTGCTTATGTCTTTAATATTAGGTTATAAAAAACCAGGAAGGAGAACGTGTGCTTCATGTGCGTGAATTTTCTGCTAGTGACTAAATAAATAAAATCCTTGATATCATTTAGAAGGAATAGGCTCTCAATTATGAATCATTCTTTAAAATAATTTATTCCTCCGAGTATTGCTTGCGATAAGATCATCCCGTTTGAAGTGGAATAATGGATGGTTTCACGAATAGACTTTGCTCGCAGTTAACTCTTGTAAGTTTGTTTTCTGGATGGACAGTTTCCGCAACAATTGACGTGATCCGTTTATTCCGTTAGATCAGCCCACTTTGATCCGACTAGCATATGATCCTAACGATCGCAGATAGCGACGTGTGATATAACGATCTCCGTTTCTTTGGAGATCAAACGAAGAAGCTCAGAAGGCTACTCACTAACTCGAATCCCGTTACAGTCTCGAATCTTTCTCTCCATACGCTCGCTCGTTCGCTCATTCTGCTCGCCTAGGATGGACTAACTTATCGTTTATTCTGCTCCTCATTATCGCAGCCACGAATCGAGCCAGGAATGCATGACATTGACTGCGTTTAGTAGCATTCAAAAATATTCGAAATCAACTCCTTTTTCGTATTCAACAAACTCACGATGGGTAATGTTCTTTCTTTCATTAACTTATACTAATTTGATCACCAATTGTGCCTTGGGATGATGCAATGAGGGTAAGATAAATCTAAACTTTATCTGAGAGTTTTAAGAAGAGAATATTCTTTCGAAAATTTAAGAGGTGATTGCAGATGTTATTATTATTATAATTGCAACTATTCTGCAAACTTCATCTATTGTTTACGAATTTTAATGCACCCAGGATTTCTTGATTTGATATCATTCTATAAATGCAAGAAAACTGAAAAACTGTAATTTAATTAAATCCTTCCATTTCGAGGGGAAAATAAGTCGGAGGTGGATTACCCGGGATGAATTTCAAGTACCTTGGATTAACCGACTTATTAGAAGAAAACTCCGCATATCAAGTGGAATTACTGCCTAGGATTATACTACATTATTTGGATTTTTTATATTAATCCTGATTGAAAGAAGAATAAGTCGATTGGCAAGTAAATTACACCAAATTTTAAGTATATTTCAAGTGGATTACAAGTTCATAAATTACCAATGATTATACTAGATTACTTGAGTTATTTTAATTAATCAGAATCACATCTAGTTATTCGAGATTGAAAGTAGATTACCAGACTACGTAGATTATTTGTATTAATCTGGTTGCATGAAGAATAATTTGTGGAACAAGTGGATGATCCTGGATCATAAGTGGATTTCAAGTGAACTACAAGTGGATTTCCTGAGCTTACAAGTGGATTACCAATGATTGTAATAAATTACTTAGATTGTTTGAATACTTATAATTGCAATGGGATTAGTCGGGATTATAAGTGAATTACTATGGATTATACTAAATAACTTCAATCATTTCTATTTTTTTCGGATTACCAGAAGAATACTCATAATGAAAAGTCTGCCTTTTCATGCAAAAAGGTAGTAACTAATAAATCAGTTTTCGATTTTTTGCAGCTACTGCCTTTTTACGTAGATGGGAGGAAATCAATTAGTCTGGATTAACAGTAGATATCAAGTCCATTAACTGGGATTAAAAGAAAATTACGAATGATCATACTAGATTGTTTGGAATATTTGAATTACTCAGTGTCATAAGGGGATTTCTCCGGCTAACAAGTAGATTAAAAATTTCCTGACAACCAATTGATTCCCCTATGAGATCTTGGCAGGATACGGGATATCCTGAAAAATGTCCCAAACATTCCTCGGGATGCCCGTGGCATATTCCAAGGACATCAAGATTTCCGCACCGTACAATATCCACTCAATGTCCTATGTGGGATATACATAATTTTGGCAATCAAATCAAAAATTTCTGAAATGCATATTATTTTAAAATTTTAATTTTAATTTTGAAATGCATATTGGTCAAAATATCTAGAATGCCTAAAAACGCTGAAAACATAAGGATATTCGGTTTCTTTCAAAATCTTCTTAGTGTAATTATCACAAAATGATTACCGCGAATAATTTTGAGAACCAATAACAGCCTACTTAATTAAAAAAACATGCCACATTTAAAAAATTTAAAAGGTGGCTGTTATTGTATCTGTAACCTCTAAATTGCGCAGTCTAGAGATCGCACTTTTTAACGGCAAAATCAGTTTTAATGATAAAAAACAATGAAACTAATATGTAACACGTTGGTTTTTATGCTATAAATGAGAATACATTATAATCTGGCGCAAATATTCGAGAAATTGGTGACTTTTGTCAAAGTGTCGCCTATTATTGCGCGACGGTTTTTGCACACTGACAGCTAGGATGCAATTTACCCGAAAGTGACTTTAGAGGGGACTATAGTCATATTGTACTTTAAAATGTTATACTTCGTATCAAATCTCCGGAAAAATACCTAATATTGTGAAATTATTTGTTGTTTTAATGATACGGTTGAATATACATATAATCGGCAGTGGATATATTTGAATTTCCGGATATATGCTAAATTATAGAATTGGTGCATCTTGGGGCAACCTTGGCATATAAAATTGGGATACTAATGGAATATCCTGAGGATATTCTTTGATATCCCTGGGACATACCACAGAAACTGCTTTAAATAAATAATGGTTCATATTGATGATGATTCACGATTTCATGATTCAGAATCAATTATTTTGTCAATATAGAATGTCTGGGAATGTAAACAAAATTGAAAATGACAAAAACAGTTTATGAAAAAGGGATATCGTAGATATGTTAAAATATAGGAAATGTCTGCAACCAAATCTTTGCAACCAAGTCTTGCTACAGGGCAAGACACCCCCCCCCCCAGAAAAAAAATTTTTGATTTCCGGAGAAAGAAAATCCATAATTTTTTTCTTCGAAATTTGAATATTAACACGTGCCACCAGGCACTTAAAAATCCCATTTAATTAGCATGGAGAAATTATGAATTTTCAAAAAATTGGACCATTACTTTTTAAACCATTTTCTATTGTTTAAACAAATATAAATTATTTAAACAATTATTTATTCCCTAAAAATGTAAAAAAATAATCGTATTTTCTGATTGATATGTAATTGCTTGTCATTGTTTGGAGAAGTATATTTTTGTTAAAATATTATGTAATTACTTAAATAATTATTTATTGTCTATTTTCAAAATTTCTAAAAAGTAACCAGGATATATTAACCTTATTTTTAAATCAGTATCCTATGCTACGTTTTTTTGAATAGTTACATTATTATTATTATTATTATTATTATTATTATTATTATTATTATTATTATTGCACCATTAAGCCATTTCCCTTTCGGGGTAGGCGTGACTCACTCGGTAGGGGAAAGGAGTAGTGTGTGGAAGAGATAGAGATTTTTCAGATTGATCCAGATTTCTCGTGCTATTTAAGTAAATAACACGTTCGTTCCGCAACACTGCTCCGATCCAGGTTGCTGATCAATCTCTCTAGCAATCACCCTAAGCGAAGAACCTCACGACGTCGTTATGTAAGGTTCCCCACTTGAGTCTATTAGTAGCCAAGGTCTTTTGTTTCAGGCGTCATTCCCTCTACTGACACTCTTTTTATTAACTATTTGCCGCCATACTTTCCTGTCCTGGCATACTTCTCTAGCTTCTTTTATGTCCATGCATTTTTTCATGCAGACTCTCGTGTTTCTGTGACTTCTTATGTATCTTCTAACTAGTGTCTCATTCACACATTCTAACCATTCTTTCCGCGGTCTACCTCTGGGCACGCTGCCATTTACTTTACCTTGATACACTTGTTTCGTTAGTCGTTCATTTGGCATTCTCTCAACATGTCCGAACCATCCTAACCGATTTCTTTCCCATGTGTCTACTAGCGTCTGTTCTGCATCACATTCTTTTAGAATTATCTCGTTATTTACTTTGTCCATCAGGGTTTTCCCGCATATTAGACGCATGAATCTCATGTCAATTGCGTTAATTTTACTCTTATCTTTTTCTTGATAAGTCAATGTCTCGCTACCGTATAGTACAGTCGGTACAAATATAGAATAATGTATTGCCATTTTAGCTTTATTTGATATATTTTTACTTTTTTAAGGGGACCTGCTCTACCAATAACCTTCTTACCTTCATTTATTCGTCTATCTAATTCCTCATCTATCTTCCCGTCCCTAGTGAATAAGCTACCAAGGTATACGGACTTATCAACTTGTTCAATTCTCTCATCATTTAATAAAATATTGCATAGTGTTTTCTCACTCTTTCCTTCGAACATCGTAGTTTTTGTTTTATTTGCGTTAATTTTAAGGCCCATGCTCTTCATGCTTGCATCTAGTTTATTCAACATTCTTTGTAAGTCTTCGATAGACTCTGCGATAACAACCTTATCATCTGCGAAGGCTAACCCACGTACGCTTACTGTTTCGAGATCCATACCCTCTTCGTCAAAGAGATCCATTCTTAAACACTTGTCCATAAATAATATAAATAACCATGAAGACATAAGGCATCCCTGTCTAACTCCTTGAATAATATCGAAACAGTCACTCAGTTTCCCATTCACTCTTACACTCGCTTCACTACCTGCATATATTGTTTTTATAGCTTGTAGGATTCATTCATTGACTCCATACTCTTTCAGGAGTTTCCAAAGGTTACTTCTATCTACCTTATCAAAAGCTTTTTCTAGGTCAACAAATGCACAGAAAACTTTTTTTCCTAAAAAAAATAAACTCATAAACCCACTTTGGACTTCTCAAATCTTTGCTTCTGTTATTTTCATTACCCTACGAATAAGTATTTTTTAATATATTTTACTTACGGTGCATAAGCTATTCCCTCTGTAATTATTGCACTCACTTTTATCTCCCTTTCTCTTGTATATTGGTACGATAATTGCTTTTTTCCAATCGTCTGGGACGTCTCCCATCTCGAAACATAAATCTATCAATTCGCACAGTCTATGTGGTATGCACGCGCCACTGTGTTTAAGCATTTCAGCGTTAATACCGTCTACCCCGGCAACCTTACCGTTTTTCAAGTTCTTAATTATATCCCTAACCTAAGTGACACAGACTCTCTCAATTGAGTTTTCCATCGCACCGTGTTCAACATTGCAGTTGTGGTGTCCTATAGCTTCATCTCCGAATTGTCATTTTGTATTTTTATCTCTTCTTCTGGTCTAATTGTATCTTTACTTTCTTTAACTAATCGTTTAAGTATCCTGTTTTCGCATCAATAATCATTTCTACGTCTATTTCTTTCCTCATTGCTAGGACCTGCGATGTTCAAAGTTCTCTTGTACGCCTCACTTTTTGCTTTTTGGGCATCTAACAAGGATATCCCGTAAAATTGTACAGGTGCCCTCTATATCTTTGTTTTTTATACAGTCCTCTCATGTTGCCCTATCTATGCTTTCGATTATCTTATTTTGGAAATCTATTCGCACATCCGGTTTCTGTAGGTTCTCAATTTTGATTCGCGTTTTTTTTGCTTTCTTGGTTCTCTTTTTTTCCATCCCCGACCCAAGTTAATTTTTGAGATCAGAAGGTAATGATCAGTATTGCATTCAGGACCCCTCATGACTCTTGTATCTTTGACTAACTCCCTTAGTCTTTCGTCCGCAACAACAAAGTCAATTATACTGCGGCTATTTCCTTTAGACCAGGTGTACATGTGGATAATTTTATGCTTAAACCAAGTATTTGTAATAAACAGACCCCTTTCTAAGCATAGACCAACTAATTTATCTCTGTTACAGTTTGTTCTTGGCTCCCCAAAATTACCTAATACTCTTTCTGTATCCTGATTTTGTATTTCCGAGATGCTGCTTTGCTCTTTCATTCAAAATCAGACCTACTCCTTGTTTACCATGTGATTCACAGTCAACTCCTGACCATATTTCAAATCCGCCTTTCAACACGCCGTTTTTTATGTCTTTAGTTTCACATCCCTTTTTCTTTGTTTCCCACACACATAAAATGTCTAGTTTCTTCACGTTCATAGTTTTACGCAATTCTTTTACCTTGAGATCATTTACTCCCCTAGCATTCCAAACACCCAGTCTCCATTCGTCGCCTGAAACATGACCTTTAGATTTTCCGTGTGCATGCCTTTTGCCATTAAAAGTTCCATTCCTTTCCGAGGCTATTTTGTAGTTTGTATTATTCATTGTTTAGATTATGCGCCCAACTAACGCCTTTATGCAATAAGTTTATTTTCTGAGTCGAAATCATGTCAAAGTTAAGTGTCAAATCGTCATGTGGTGGAGATTGTAGTTCTAACGTCAGTCCCACCAAAAACTTCAGTTAATAAGGGAGTGTTGGGAGAGGGGGGAGGTAGAACTGGAACCGAGAGTGTTGTCTTGGGTTTGTGTTTTACATAATTTTGAAATAACATAGAACACATACAATTATGCTTCTGATTGTATAGTGTATAGAAAGATAACATTTACTCCTTTTCAACTGTTTTTATAAATATAATTCGTTTAAATAATTACTTTTCCAAAAATACTTTTAAAATCCTTATCATTTGTATGTCTTCTATTTTATATAATTTTTTTATTTATCAAAAAACAACTGGTTGAGAAAATCAACATTGTTTAAACAAATATAGATTTATTAAACATTAAAAGAAATGTATCAAAATTATGTAATTATTCAACAAAAAGTAGCAAAGGATACCAATTTGAAAAAAGTGGACATCTCTGGCTCAATTTTTAGAGAATTTTAAAATAAACAATAATTAATTTTTCAAATAATTACATCATGTTTTTCGAAAATTGACTATTCGAAACAATGACAGAATATTGCATGTTCATCAGAAAATACGATTATTTTTCACATTTTTGGGGAATAAATGATTATTTAAATAATTTACATTTGTTTAAATGAATAAAAATTGTTTAAAAAGTCATGGTAAATATTCAAATTGTCCATTAGTAACCTTTTATATGAAAAAGACGACAAAAATTGCTAAAAAGTAACAATAATACGTAAAAATGTAGTTTTTTTATTGTTGGGTCATATTTGGGGCGCTGCGGGGATCCCTAATATATATAATTATATATTGATTCATATTCGTAATAATCTCCCAGGTGCAAAATTTATATATAGTTCATATATAGTGTGAAGTTACTTATGTAATATTCATTTGGTTTATACAAAAAATGTATAAAACAGATGAATATTATATATAATATTTCCGCCTGGGATAATATATAATTACCCAGTGAACACAAAATTTGGCGACGCCTTTACGACATCTTTACGTCAATTTCACGACAACTTGACATCATTCTCCGTCCATGCCGTGAAGGTGTATTTACGACATGGAAAATACATCGTCAGATATTGATGTTCACAATCCAATTTACTTATGCTACAATTTTACTTATTTGAAAATATTGAAATTTGGCGAGATGTATAGTAATGCTACAATGCTATGTGACGGCCCAGGCGGAAATATTATATATGATATGTAGTGTGACGTTTTATATAGAATGTTCATTTGTTTTATACATTTTTTCTATAAAACAAATCAATACTATATGTAAAACTTCACACTATGTATAAACTATATATAATTTTTCCGCCTGGGGTCATGTTTCTAAATGCGTTTTTTGGGAAAAAAGATGAGCCATCTATGTGACTGCTGTGTGTTGATAATGACTCAAGATTCATAAACCCGCTCCCACTGTCTTCAACTCGAATAGAACGCGGCTCGACTATGTGAACACTTAGCTACTCTTATACCTCAGGTAACTCTTTTAATTCCTGCGTACTCTTTCATTTTGGAGTCGCGATATAGTAGACCTAAGAGTATTTAGATCGCCCAAGTCTCAACTCGAGAGTGAACAGTCCTTGGGCAGCCTCGCTATAAAAGTTCCCGTTATACAGGACAAGGTGGCCCAAGGGGGCGAGAGAAAGGCGTTGCGAGGTCAGCGGAGCAACTCCACAATAACGCAGGAGTGTATAAAAGAATCAGGCAGTGCCCACAGTGATGTCGAATGCTTTAGTCATTTTCAGTTAGTTGCAAAAATGTCGCAGCACATTCGCTTCAGTTCGCTTTCAGTCACTTTCAATGCTTAGGTTATGCGTAACCAGGTATGACCAGGGAATGATAGTGAATTTATTTTTTGACCCAGAATTCAACTTTACAATTTTTAATTTAAAGAATTTTAAAATGCAAATTTGAAGACTAGTACGATTAAAAATTGAAAGCGTTTGAAGTTGAAAATTGCTGATAAAAAATTTATCATTTCACATTGACTATTTATTAAAATATTTAGAAGTTCTGATAAAACTTAAAACAACTCCTAGATTTCTCAAGATTTGGAGATAAAATTTTTAAGCTTTTCAAGCATGTTTAAACAATTTGAAATGAACTAAATTTAACTAATACTTCACGAAGTGTTCGTTTAAAAAATTTTAATTTTTTAATCTTCAATGTTTCCAGCCTAAAATTGCTTATAATTAGAAAGTATTAGTACATGCCATATGGAAATCTGCCCAGCTTAGCCCAACTTATAATTGGGCGCCAATTGAGTCCCAACTGGGCAGCCCAGATAAAAAAAAGTGAAATTAATAGAAATATTAATTTACAGTGGATGCAATTCTACACGAATCCTTCAATCCTTCCAATTATTACTAATTTTTACTTATCAAAACTTTTATTGATAAAACCGATCAGTGTTTAGTTTCTTGATTGTGCTTTCATTGGGCGTACACATGGAACGCCCATAGTGAGCGTTCTAAATTAATGAACAGGTTATTTTAATAAACTGAGTAAGTGCATACAATTTCATCGAATTTCTGGAATCTTTCTAATTATTTCGAATTTTTAATTATTTCAACTTATGTTGATAAAGCCGATTTAGTGTTTGATTTCTTGATTGGGCATGCATTGGGCATACCCATAGAGCGCCCATAGTGCGAATCACAAATTAATTGACAGATTATTTTAATCATAAGAGTCAGTGGATGCAATCCCAATGAAATCCCGGAACTTTTCCAATTATTCAGAAGTTTTAATTGTCAAAACTTATGTTGATAAAACCGATCAGTGCTTGATTTTGTACTCATTGGGCTTAAATTGGGCTCACCCATAGAACGCCCAAGGCTAGCACTATTGAAGCAAACAAGTCTGGTCGCACAAAATGTAACCCCAGTTATATATCGACAGAGGGCAGTAGAGAGATGAAATATCGGCTGTACTCAGCTGCTATTTAATTTGGTAAAGTTATTATAAACTGAATCCGTTAAGGAATAAATGAATAAATCTGGACAATTCTGATAAAAAAACGCCGTGCAAATAACGAATTAGGCACACGAGTTGAAAAATAATGAACGATTAAATTATACTAATTTCTTGCATTTTTTCTCTCACCCTTCAAAAGAACTTACGAACATTTAATATTGTTCATACATTAACATTTTTCTTTTAACATTACGGTAAATTTATAATATATTTCACATATTATATTTTTGTGATGCTTAAAATAACGAAACTCTTTCCGAATTAGATATAAGGTTTAAATTAAAATCGATCTTTCCTTCAAAAAAGAGATCAGCAGAGTATAGAAAAATTTTCAAGTGAAACAACAATAAATAAGCTTTTTTGTAAAGTAAGCATTTTAGAATTTTGAAAACTCCGTCTGTATTGTTTAACGTGTGCGGCTGCGTGAGACGCAACGCCGCGCCGCAGACAGGCTCTGTAGTTTGCACTAAAGCAGTTGCGAACGCCATTTTTTCTTGTAGTCCAGTCCGTTCAAGCTCCCATAAAATGGGGTTATTTTTACAAAGTTCTTTTGCTTTTGTGTGTGTGTGTGTGTGTAGAAAAAACGCACTGTTTTCATTCGTCACCTCAGCTACAAAAATTCCTTTTACATTTGTTTACACAAAGTACTTTCACACGAAATGCGATATCGAATTAACATTTTTTGACATTAAATATGAAGCAAGTAAAAACGTTTGTTTGGTCCTAGATTTTTTAAATTATAAGAAAAAAATTTTTGTACCAATTTCTTTTTTGGCTTTTTCAGAATTATGAATTTTAGATGCAGACAGACGTTTATTAATGATTTTGACTTTATTTCAAAAAATTCGAAATGGATATCGCGTTTTGTGTTAGCATAACTTGGATTTGAGAAAAAATTTGAAAAACATTTTTGAAGCTACGCTCACATGGCCTTCATTATTATTAAGACATTATTATGTCTTTAAGAGACAGTATTAGTATAGTAATGGTACACGTTTGCAAATAATCCAACTTGTAAGTAATCTTCTACGATGTCGTATTTGAACAGAATATAAGGCAGGGGACATTGTCTTTGTACATCGTATTACATTGTATTGTGAAGGACAAACTTTTGATACTATCGGGTTAGATCTGCGTAAAGACGTATTTAATCGTGGAAAATTGTATGTGGCAGTTTCCCGAGTTCGATCTTGGCATTCACTAAAAATTTTCCTAGGAGAGCAGCGGCAAAATAATACTATAAAGAATTATGTGTATTCAAAAATATTTAAATAATTTTGTATTTTTAAATAATTAAAAATAATGTTTAAAATAAATTAAGTTACATTATGAATTGGATATTCCAAAATCAACAAAAACAAATTCATAAATTTTTGGACAAAAATATAGGAGAAACATAAACTAAGTACATCTGATAGTAAAGAAATATATTAAAATATGATAAAATATAATACTTTCAAAGAAAATGAAACATGCGCGCAGAAGCGCGCGTTCGGTTTCGTTTCTTAAATGAGTTGGAGTATAGGCAGGTTACCTAGGATTATAGGTAGATCATCTGAAATCATGCTGAATTACTTAGATTGCTCGAATAACAAGTGAAATAATTAGGAATAAAGGTGGATAAAGGGGATTACATATGTCTTACTGCAGACTTCAAGTGGATTGCTTATGTATTGCCAGAGATTACAAATTGATTATCTAGGATGACGGTTTTACTTTATATTATACTATATTACTCGGATTACTTAGATGACTTCAGTTTACTAGTTAACTACGCCGGATTACAAGTGCTCTCCAAATCTAAATCAGTGAAATTGCACTGTTTCAAATAGCTACAAAATGGGTCACTGGCATTTAACAAGTATAATAAAATAATATTTTAGTACATTCAATCAAAGAATCATAGTACAAACTTAAAACCCATAAATATGATCAAATATTGAAAAAGCTGAAGAGTTCCGATGCTTTTAAATGACAAACAACATCACATATTACTTTAATTTCAAGATTGGACTGCTATGTACAAATCCATTAAGTAAGTACTTCCTATACGAGTTAGAGAAAATTTATTGGCAGTTAATTCCGCAGACTTACAGGCCGAAAATAACAAATTTATTTCATTAAGGAATTCTCCTTGCTACTTAAGTAAAAAAGTAACAACGCCTTACTTAAAAATTTAGAGGTTATGCTTCACAGAATTTACTCTGGTGTTACTGAAATGATTAATAAATAAGTCCGAAATCACTGATTAAGAAGTGAAATGTCTAACTACTATTTCAATTAAGGAATTTTTTACTGATTCATATTTAAAGAGTGGATTACTCACCTTTGCAAATGGGTTACTTTGTCTTACAAGGTAATGTATCTGGATTAAAAGTGCGTTATCTGAGATTAAAACTGGGTATTCGAACGGTCCAGTGGATGACCTAAATAAATTTCTGGATTTCTATTTGAATGGTTTGCATTCTATTTCAAGTGATTAAATTATAATTGAATTGCTTGAATTGTTTTTGAAGTTCTTGAATTATATATTAAACAGGCAACTTGAGTTCAATTTGAATCACTTCAATTTAATTTCATTTGCTTGAGAACAAATTCAATTTATTTAATTCCATTTAAATTCATATTCCTTCAATTTAGTTTCAGTTGCTTCAATTTTGTGAAAATTTCTTGAATTTCATTTTTCCTCGTGACGTTCAGTTGGAAATCATTTAATTCATTTTAGACTACCTGAATTTCCATTGATGTAATGATTAAATTTTAGTTTTTGGATAACTAATTTTAAATATAATTGCTTATGCATTCGATTTAAATATATATTTATTTGAGCTAACTTTGTTCATTAAACTTGAATCATTTAAGTTTAATTAAAATGTATTAGAATTCAAACAAATTCACACTGATTCACTTGATATTAGCATATAAAATTAAATTAAATCAGCTTTAAACCGAATTTTAGTTAAACTAGCCTTACTTTACAGGTTTCAGTTCCATTTGAAAGATAATAATATGGCATGGATTTTTAAAAATTGTAATTTATATAAAAATCTAAATTTGTGAAAAAGAAACTTTTAGACGACAAAAAACCAATACAAAATATTTTATCATAAAAAGTATACTAATTAATGAGATGGAAAGCGTATTAATTTTCAAAAAATGTACGAAAGTGGTTGGTTGTTTTAAAGAAATTCTTTCTAAGAAGATTTACAGTACCGAACAATTTTCTGTTATGTTAAAGTTTTTGGTCAGGATAATTTTGTATTTTAATTTCAGAATGTAACATTTCAAATAATATTCACTATTTTTCATTAATTTTAAATTACGTTTATCCTGAAATTGGTATTTTTAAGCGAACAAAATTAAATTTAAATCCAAAGTCTTTTATTTAAAATAATAGAATTCACAAGCTTAAAATTTTTTTGATTTTGTTAGTGTTTTTTGTCGAAAATTAAAGTTTTTATTTGACAATCATTAAATTTCGAAAAATGTTCATAATTTTTAACACTTTTTAATTTAATCAAGTTATTTCACTTTCTAATCTATTTTTTTTTTGTAATTTTTAAAACATGTTTGAAAGAAAAAAAAAATAATAATAAAGATGCCTGATTTTTAAGATTTTCAGTGCCTACTCTCAGCAATAAAATTTAAAATTCAGTGGACAAATGTTGGAGTAATGGTCTTATTTTGGAGGTCAGAGGTCAAGGGTCACAGTTAAGGGCATCCCTCAATGATCATGGGTTTATGGGTACTATGTGAAGAGTCAAAGTTGAAAGATTAAGTGTAAGGGAATCGAAAGTAGAAGATTAAAGGTTATTTGATAAAGGAAAAGGATCATGAGTCATGAATCAAAAGTCAGAGGTAAGTTGACAAATGTTGAGGATGAAGGGTAAAATATCCATAGATAGAATCAACAGTCAGGTTTTCGCGTTCGCTAAGGCCATAGATTCAGACGTGAAATATATCATACATCAAGGATCATTAGTCAAAGGTCAAGTATCAAAGGTTAGAGGTTCGAGGTAGAATGCTAGAGATCAGGCGTAAAATGTTTGAGTTTAATGTAATGGATCAAACCTTAAAAGTAATAACTAGTGAGGCAAAGCTCAAAGATTAGAGGTAAAGACCTTAAAATCGGAGGTCAAAGTTAAATGGTGCATGGTTCGTGATAAGGTCAATAATCCAGTTAAAAATGCCATAGAATCGCTCTTAATGGTATTATTAAATCTTTGATTGGGTCTTGAATATTTTGAAAATACCATGGCTTTAGTAAATAATGATGCCAAATATTAAACTTTTATAACAACTAACACTTTCTGAAAAGAAATAGAAAAAGTTTAAATCTTTATTTCTATTTTTTATCAGTTACCAATCATTTAATTCCGAAAGGAAAGACAAAAAGTGACAAGAGGAAGCCTTTCGCAGAGAAAGATAATATTAGCAACGAAATTATCATGCATTTTCACAATGCCAAGATGAGGCAAAGCGCGCGGGTATGGTTAATTGGAAAGTGTGAGCAGTTGAGCACTAAATAGCAAAATTTCGTATTACGTTCAAATTAATATTATCCACCCATGTTACTTCGTAAAACATATCGTAGTGAGGATCCTCCGCATCTCACCGATTAAGAAGATTGGTTAATCACTCAGCGACTGCTAATTAGGTTTTTTATTTACTCTAAAAAAATTGGAGGTTTCATTGATTTATAGCTCAGGCTTATAGTGCGAGTAGGTGAGAGTAGAAGTTAGTGAAACTGTAGACGCGCAGGGTCACGCGAACCTGAGCGTTACACAAAATACCATGAGATCGCCATAATTAAACATTGTTTAATGCTCAACTTTAAACACACCGACCTTGTAGGAATATATCATATAGCAGGGATTATTACTCCGACTGTGAAATAAATACTTTTGAGGTTAACGACACATCGATTTATATGTTATTTCTATTTTTCAATTAAAAGCATTGCTGGCCTTTTTATTATCAAGATTTAAGACACAAGCTGAAGTACACACGGCTATTTTATTATCGAGGAGTTTCATGAGAATATCAAGGAAAGAGAAAGGGTTAGAGATTTTGCATATATAGAAATGATCGCGAATCAGATAATATTCTAAATAAATATCCATATATACTAATATGAGAAAAATGCGATAGTGTGTCTGGTTGTTCAAAAGTTATAGTTTAAAAGTACTCACGATGTTTAGAGTAATATAAAACATTCAAGAATATTATAGCTCATTCCCTAAAATTTGATAAAAATAAGGAATTTCAGGATATGAATAGAAATGTAGAAATGTACAAATATTTAGGTGTTATTATTATTATTACACCATTAAGCCATTTCCCTTTCGGGGTAGGCGTGACTCACTCGGCAGGGGAAAGGAGTAGTGTGTGGATGGGATAGAGATTTTTCAGATTGATCCAGAATTCTCGTGCTATTTATGTAAATAACACGTTCGTTCCGCAACACTGCTCCGACCCAGGTTGCTGATCAATCTCTCTAGCAATCACCCCAAGCGAAGAACCTCACGAAGCTGTTATGTAAGGATCCCCACTTGGGTCCATTAATAGTCAAAGTCTTTGTTTCAGGCGTCGTTCGCTCTACTGACACTCTTCTTATTAACTATTTTCCGCCATACTTTCCTGTCCTGGCATACTTCTCTAGCTTCTTTTATGTCCATGCATTTTTTCATGCAGGCTCTCGTATTTCTGTGACTTCTTATGTCTCTTCTAAGTAGGGTCTCATTCACACATTCTAACCATTCTTTCCGCGGTCTACCTCTGGGCACGTTGCCATTTACTTTACCTTGATACACTTGTTTCGTTAGTCGTTCATTTGGCATTCTCTCAACATGTCCGAACCATCTTAATCGATTTCTTTCCCATGTGTCTACTAGAATTCTAGAAAATTCTATAATATTGAAGAATAGTCAAGAAAATTGTAAAACGTTCTAGAATTCGAGCGTCATTGCTTTTCAAAGGGTTTTAGACGAAACGTATTTCACGTTTTGATGAAGAATGTATCGAAAATATAATTTGTCGAAAAATTGAAAATGTTGTTTTATTAAACCAATATAGACATTTTCTTCTTGGTTCTAATAGATCCTTCCATTTTATTTAAAAATTCATCGGAAATTTCCAAAAACTTAAAATTGATGGGAAAATGGCGGCGGTTTTTTTAAAGAATTTAAACCACGAATTTCTCAAAAACCTTGGTGTTTTTAAATTTGTGTAAGGTTAGTACTTTATTATTTACTACCTTGAATTTTTATGACGAAAAAATGAAATTTATTGACATTTTGGCGGATATTTCTACAATAATGCAAGAGAGAAAAAAGTATCACAGGACTAACTTGTAGAACTTGTTAGAAGAAACAATTTTACCTCATTTACTGTTTTCATATCAATGCTTGTTTTTGCAAAAAATGTGAATTTTAAATTGACCAAAAGAAAATTATGTTCCTATGATACATGCATGATTTCAGACCTTTTCGATGCCAGTATTGCTGCTCGAACTATTCAGAAGTTTACTTCAGCGAAGTACGCGTATATAGTGTATCGACCCATGCGGTATCGATGAGACAACTATACTGATTTGTCGCGAGATCAATACACTGCTTCACAGACACGTGCGACTCTAACCTTAAAATGGAAGGTAAGCGCCATTTACTCGAGGCGTTTTTTTTTTGCTAAAAGATTCTGCGTATTGTATCTTTGTTGTCAAATCTCTACGTTTTCAGTACATCTTAACCAGAAAAACAGCGTTTCACGGTTGTGTGTGTGCGTATATTTTTTAAGTTTGTAGCACCATAACTTTCGAAAAAATATTCATATCACGTATTGTCACATCAACAAACATGTATCTTTGGTGGAGCAATGTGACGTTTAGGAATACTTGTATAACTGTTACGCCTATACTGGTACAGTTGTGAGGACCATCAGGTAGTGTTGGTACAAGAACTATACTTTCTAGTTTTGAGAACAAAAATATTGTTCTCTCAGGTATATTGTTTTTTCCACGTACGATGAACAGCCGACTTAACGTAAAAACTGTCAGGAAATATTGGTTTCAGAGAATAGAAGTTTACGGTAATTTTTTATACTTACCTTTGAAATTACCATAAGGGACCAAAAATTATATTTTCGGAACTTTTAAAAAATGTTTAAAATTGAATTTTTGGCAATTTACGGTAATTTAATATATTTACCTGTAAAATTACCATAAATGACCGACAATTTCCATACATTTCCAAAAATTTATAGACATTTTGAAATTGAATTTTAGACAGTTTATGGTAAGTTATGCAAAATTACCTGTAATATTACCATTATTTATCCTAAAATTTCGTAAATTTCCGGAAATATTTTAAGATGTTTAAGATTGAATTTTGGTTAATTTATGGTAATTTACCATATTCAACCGTCAAATTAACATAAATGACTGAAAATTTCCATTAAAGTTTGAAAATTTATAGACATTTTTAAATTTAAATTTTGACAATTTATTTTAAGTTCCCATAAATTGTGGGTCCGGATGCAATAAGGGCACATAAAATTTTTTCGTGCGAAAACGAAGTCCCCTGGAGGCTTTAGAAAAAATTTTCGAATTTTAATTTT
>NC_046661.1:56307477-56311342 GCF_010883055.1 Belonocnema kinseyi | reverse complement strand
GAAAATTAAAATTCGAAAATTTTTTCTAAAGCCTCCAGGGGACTTCGTTTTCGCACGAAAAAATTTTATGTGCCCTTATTGCATCCGGACCCACAATTACCATTCAATTTACCGTAAATCATGCTTCCTTTATTCAAAATGTGATATGGGGTGAAATCATAATTGTATTTCAAGAAATGTTTCAATACATCTGTTTGTTAAAAAAATATCGTATACGCCAAGGAAGAGAGGAATTTTTCAGTGCGAGTTGTAGGAGAGCGCGTAGCGCGCGCCGTAGCCAAGTACTGAAAACATTTGACGCCTATGAAGCGGGGCTAAAGCTCTACTTTTTACACCCTAGGAAAGATAAAATGACGTCAAAGGGGAACAATGAAAATTCTATATAGCTATGAATTCCGATTTTAAGATAATCAGCCCACTCATCGTAAGAACTGTAAGGAAATTTTGGTTGCAGCTAACAGAATTTTGTGGTATATTACCCTATATAATAATTCTAATAATAAAGATAATAAGAAGCAGCTGCTCATAATTGTAAGCCTACAACATCATCGCAGGAGGTATACAGCATCGTATTAAATTAACTTATAACATCTTAATCTCATCAGTTACTTGTTCACACGCAGTGATGCTTTTCAGGCTATGTACCAGTGAAAGCTTGGCACCTGCAAGAGCGCCGATGATAAGGACGATTAGTTTAACAGAATATTCCGGATACAATCGTCGCAACTCTTCTTGGTTATGATGTTTTTGTCAGCTGATGCCGAAAATTCAATAACGAATATGGTTCGCTTTTCGAAGTTAAGAAGAACCATGTCAGGCCTCGAGTATGCAACATAAACAATAGTCGAGAATATAAAGTTCCAGTATATGTGGCACTTTTCATTCTCGACAATTGACTCGATTTCCCTAGAAGCATTTAGAGGAGCAATATTAAGGTTGATGCCGTAAGAGTGACATAAATAATAATAAAGCATTCTTAGGGCCGCATTGTGCCTCTAGATGTAGGTTGTTTCCGCGAGAGTTGGACAACTAGATAGTATGTGTACCAACTGCTCGGGATGTGCATGGCATGCCCTGCAGCTATCATTGGGAATGCCTTGGCTAAAAATGTGGCGACGGTATGTTAAGGTGGAAATGACACCGTCTTGACATGCCAAAATGAAACCCTCTGTGCCAGACTTAAATCCGGGTGATTTAAGAAAAGCAGAACTTAGCTCACATGACATTGCCTGATCCTCCACATTTCTGTGGTAGTTGCCGTGCATCTTTTTATCGAGGAGCTGTTCACGGAAGTTTTTCTCTTGTGCTTTCTTAATTTGGGATTTGAGGAATGAGTACTAGATATAGATGAGATTTGATGCATTTTGCTCACCCCTAATACTGAAGTTAAGTCTGAGTGTATCGGCAGCCTTCTCTACTGCTTTGTACAAAAACGCTCCTTTCCCCACTCCTTCGTTCTCTCTGACCATTTGAAGAATACGGTTTCTTCCATTTGCAACTCTATGTGCTGTACCCAGAATAATCCTGTTGTGAAGATATTCAAGATTCAATATTCCGCAACTACTTCGACCGCGTGAGTTGTAGAGTCGCGGATCAGAAGACTTTCGATTCATGCTTTTGTCCATGTGCATAACCTGTCGTGTCCCCATATCAAGGGATCTGAGCCCGTTCTTCGTCATTGGTGCCACTCCAAATAAATAGAGTCCTACCAGGACGGCCAGCATGTTCGTTGCAGATACTTTCTTCCTCGCCGACAGTTCAGAAGACCAAATCTGCCAGATGAGACGTTTGTATCTGCTTCGAAGAGTATCCTTCATAGATGTCACATTCTGCAGTTTCTCTTTTTTTAGCATAGATCTTAAGATCGTCCATGTAAAATACATGAGTGGCCTTGTACTTTCGATCTGCAGGTTTTCCGCAAAAGTGCCCCTCGGAATAGCGAAGTGCTAGAGATAGTGGCAATAATGTGAGGCAAAACAGGAGTGGGCTCATGGTGTCGCCTTGAAAGACACCTCTCTGAAAGGTGACCTTGTTAGTTGTCACACGATTTTTTCCAGACGAGATAGTAAATCGGGTTTTCCAAAGCGGCATCAATCTCTCTATGCATCTCACGATTTGCGGATGAACCTTCAAGCTTTCCAAAAGACAGATGATAAGTCTATGGGAGGTCGATTTGAAAGCTTTCCGGTAATCAATCCAGGCCATCGATAGGTCACGCTGGTAGTATGCTGCATCTTTGCAGACACATCTATCGATGAGCAGGTTCTTTCGACACCCTGTTGCGCCTTTCTTTGAGCCGCGCTACTCATGCATTTCTTGCCACACAGTTTCAATTGCCCGAACAATCCTATCTTTTAGGATAGCTGTGAATATCTTATGCAGTGTGTTCAGACAAGTGATTGGCCTGTAATTTTTCGCGTCAGCTAAGTTGCCTATTTTGGGCAGAAGTATTGTGCGTCCTTCCACCAACTAATCCGGAATTGGTTCTTCCGACTTTAAATACGAGGTGTAAATACGGGTCAAATGCCGATGGGTTAAAGGAAACTTCTTCCATCAGAAGGTCTTGATACCATCTGGTCCCGGAGCGGAATAGTTCTTCATCCCTCTTAATACTTCTTTCATCTCCTCGGTAGTAATGGGTGGGCATTCTTCATCAGGGCATGTGATCATCAGGTTATGAGGGCATCGCAAAGTTCTTTGAAGCTATTTATGTTATCTGAGTCTTCGTCCAGTCTATGCTGCACTCCGTAGACTTTTCGCCAAAATACATCGACCTCCTCTGGTCTGGGCGGGTGATCGACAGTAACTGGAGGTTCTTGCAAGAGTCGAGATGAGTCAGAGAGAAACTGTTGATTTTCTCTAAGCAACCTATCTTTCAACTTGAGACTTCTCTTAGCGTCAGATGGTATCCGTATTCTCTCAACAATATGCTGCCTGATGGTCAGCAGCGTTGACTTGTTAAGTGTGTGATAACGGGTCCGAAGTCTTACGATCAATCGTTGATTTAGTTTTACGGTTCGCATTGGCTAAAGCTCTTGCTGCATTATACATACAACAATTGATAGCCTGGAGGTCGAAATCTTCGGAAAAATGTTCACGAAGTTCGTCATCCATTAAAGTTAGATCTTGATGCTGGAGAGAATCCCGGGTGTTGATGTTTCTACGGGTCATAAAGCATCGCACTTCCTCGATCGGAGGCCTGCCCGCTATTGGTCTTAGCTGCGCCTCTCTTTCTCTGTTGCCGGCTTGTTCTGGCTGTGGTAGAGTAGGCATTCCGCTTACATAGCTCCTTTTTTGGCGTAATTCGGCATGGTTTCTCAGATGTTTATGCGAAAAGTGCAATAGCTCCGGGCGTTTCTCGCGCCACATAGCATGCAGTCGTGTAATGTAACCCCTTTCAGGGGCCATACTTGCATCGTAGCATTCTAGCAAGTCGTTATATAGTTGCTCCATCCACCTAAACGTCCCGAGATTCCATCGATCCATCACATTGAATCCAGCTTCATTGGCTTCCCCAGCTCTAGAGTGGTCGGCATTGTTGTCCGACCCATTGTCGGAAGCCAGGCGCGTTCTGTTGTTTTGAAACACACTTACTACAACTATGTTTGATGTTGTCATTGTTGTTCCCACGAGAAGCTAGGGAAAGGGGATCGTTCATCCTTGTAGAGCCCCGCATGCAAAGATAAGGTTGCGTACTCTGAGTGGTCGCCCGATATCCCAGAGTCACCGTTCTAGACACCTCACCCAGGTGCCATTTAGCTTTTGGCACGGTTTTCACACTTCCGCTTGGGGGTTAGTTCCTTCAGGACCACCCCTCGACAATTATTCGCGACTGCCTATTCATTTTTGTAACCATATTTAGCCG
>NC_046661.1:56301964-56307377 GCF_010883055.1 Belonocnema kinseyi | reverse complement strand
AGAGATAACTGCTGTCACCTGCAACGCTAGCGGCCGCTCGTAATTGTATTCCTACAAAGTCATCGCAGGAGGTTTCAAGCATCAAGCGTCGTATTAAATATGAGTAGCTCATGGTTCGTGTTATCGAATGCCTTTCGATAGTTAATCTAACTCATGGACACATTGCGTCGACACCTGATAGAATCCTAGGTAATAGACCTGTGTATTAAGAGGTTGCCAGTGATTAGCTTGTAGCTGGTTTTTAAACAAGCTATCGTCCGGTAGTTCTTTGAACTAGCAAAAGTTACAAAAGAGTGAGATATCTGAAGCTTCTTAATCTAGCTTATGAGTATATTTATATAAATGTTCTCAGAAGAATTGAATCTTTACCCGAATCGGAAGGTTTTCAACGGCACATAACGTTTTACTCGTTGTTCAAGGCGCTCTTTGCCTGTTGAAAAAATTCTTATTTTTTGCTTCCAATGCTGCTTGATGGTTAACACTTTACATTTGTTTAGCGTGTGATTTTCATTCCGTAATTTTCGATCAATTTCCCTAAAATTGAAGACAACTTTTTATTTGATATTATGTAGTTAATCACGCACTGAATATTTGATGCATGCTGTCGGTTAAGATTCCAGAGTTCAACATGTTTCAGGAAGCAAATCGTGAAGAGTGCAGTAGTAGATTCAGCTAATTAGTCCATCCTGAGAAAAACTTGTTGTGGATTTCTGATCTCGTAGTTCTCATGTAACTTTCATGTACCGTTCGTGTAACCTCTAAATATATCGTCTCCAATCCTCACGCAAGTTTTCATTGATTTGGATAAAATAAACTTTATAATATTTGTTCGGTAGTCCACTAACACCTACGACTGCTACTTTGGTAAAAAAAAAAATACAATGAAACAATGATATTATTGCTTTTTCCATATAAAAATCAATTTTTCTCTTCTAAAAAAATACCTATACATATTTGATGTTTTTTAGAGAATAACTGAGGAATTTTAGTGCAATAATATTAGAAAAAGTAAAAAAAGGTGAGAATTGAAATTTAGGGCAAGTTGTTGGTGTATAATGCCTGCTACTTCATTATGTTTGTGCGTATATTCTCTCTGAGATATCACGCGAGAGCCAATCAATAATGTGCTGGATGGATTCGTTGGTATCTCGACATAATCGACACCGGTCAACCACGTCTTGATGTAACACGTGTTTGTGATTGTTTTATGTGCTGATAACCTTGTCCTGTATCGCAATGACGAATCCCTCCGGTACTAGATACAGAACACCTTTTCTCAGCCAAATATTCGATGCCTCACTATCTATTTCATGTTGATCTAACGTTTTGGGGTGCCCGCCGTGGATAACTTTTTGCCCCCATTGTATTTGTAATTCCGCTATCGTTTTTGTCCTGATAATCAAGGTTCCATCAGAAGAAAAATTCAGTGGCGTGTAGTCGAGATCCGTTTTACAGATGGTGCTGTAAAGCTTAACATTTCGTTTGCTGTTAAAATAGTCTCGCAACTGTATAACACGTGAGTTACACAATTTTTTGACATCTACAACGCCCCACCCCCTATATGTCGTGGAAGAACTACCCTTTCAATCACTAAATAAATATGGCGCATTTGGCGCTTCGTCATTTCTACGTGGACGATTCTGTTTAATTTTTCAAGGTCAGTGTTAGACCATTTGATGACCCGAAGGAGTACGTGACGACAGGGACGGCATATGTGTTGATTGTCCTGATTTTGTTTGCCTAGTTGAGAAATCTATTCATAATCAATCTGAGTCTTCTAGTGAAGGCAGTCGTTAGGCTTGTCTTAACTATCGTTTGTTCACTCGAGTCACTCGAGGACCATCCTCATTATCCTGAATTCTGAACCCATGATATATGTTGTTTAGTGTTTTGCTCAATAGGTTCAACGTTAAACTGTACCATAGTGCACTGAAGGAGTCTCCTTAAAATATACCCGTCGTAATGCGTGTTGATCTAGTTATCCTTGGTTGCCCACAATCAAAATACTTGATTCTTGTAACTTAGAGCTTCATCGCATGACTTAGAAAGTCAATAATGCGAGGGCCGATTTTGTGAAGTTTTGAAACTTCAAGAAACAGCCTCTGTAGTGACTAGATTTTTACAGCCTCGCGAGTTCTCACAATATCCTTTTTGTTCTTCTCTAAGGATTTCATTATTATCGCAATGAGAATATAACTTATCTGAAATGATAGCTGTGAGATATTCATAAATTGTTGGAAGGCAGGCTATCGGTCGCAATTTAAATGGATTTGGAGCGTCTGGTTTTTAGGTAACATATACGCAGTACACTGGAGCATAAAACCTGGCATCAGATCTGGTGTTTCAATGATGTTTTAAAAGCACCTTACCAACGCGTGTTGCGCATTCGTCAATTATTTGTAGCAGAAGTTGTGCACCATGTCCGAACCTAGAACTTTCCAGTTACTCGCCCTTTTCAAGACCGCTGAAACATCTAAAGCTATTATGTTTGTCAGCTGCATTTTAAGGCTATTGCTTGCCTTTGCTTTCTACAGTTTGAACCACGCAATGTCCAAATTGCATTTGGTCATTTTTCCCTAAGCACTCGGCCAGTAGTTAGTCATGTCTTCCAATCGTCTTGCTTGTTATTTTGCTTTACACTCAGTTGACGATAGAACCTTCTTTCATCTATCTGAAAGTTTCGATTTTGTTGCCTTCGTGCACTACTTTTCTTATACCACCGCAGTCTGAGAGTAAGAACATCAAGTCTCTGCGATTCAGAGTGTATAATCTTATCCAATATTGAGGGTGGTATTGTCTCGATGTGCTAAGGGTGGACGATTTTAGTAACATGGTTCTATTTTCTGGTTCTATTTCGTTGGGCCGAGAAAGGATTCTAATGGATTCAGTAAATGATGTTCATTATACCTAGCACCTGTGCCTTCAGTTTTAAATAATATTTCGTTTTCCACATTCTCAAAGGGAGTTCATAAATAGGAAGCTGATGTTCCACTTCCATTGTAATAACAGCTATTTGAACAGCTGAAAGCAATCTTTTTACAGAAGTTCAGCGTTCTTGATCTGCCAGATTCTGCTTTTTTATTTTTGTGCCTAGCTCTGGGTATTTAAGTACGAAGAGTCTATGATGTTCTCTCCTTACATTTTGCCCACCATTCTCTGCCACACAAATAAAGACGCACAACATCTCTGTTTATATAATATGTCCATTTCAGTCGCTTTTTTGGTTGCTGAACCTCTTCTTCGGCCTCTGTTTGTATAAGGCCATCGACCGCTGGAGGGTGTGGTCGTGTTGGATCATCAACAGGTTAAGAAAGGACTTCAATTGCCCCTGCTTGACCGTGTGACGCCTCTATATGTAACTAATGTTGATTGTCGGGGGTTTTCTACGCCAAATTAACTTAGTGTTTAATCCCCATGGTTCGGTCTTCTCTGATGTGTAGATTAGTCCTGATGTCCTTCACCTTACCGATAAGATCTCTTTGTGTGACTTTCTGTATATAGTAGGGAACTTTGAGTCAAATTTCGTTCGTAAATTTTATTCTTGTTCTATTTTCGTTTCGAACTTCGCACTTTCGTAATAGAGACGTACCTTCATTATTGCGGTTGGTTTTAAGTATTGTATCAAATTAACTTATAACATCCTAATCTCATCTGTGACTTGACTTAGTCAGTGGCTATGATGTATAACCAAGTTCACCTGAGTAAAAGTTTTAAATATATATATTATGCAGGATGTTGGTGATGATGAGCTGCAAAATCGTCGAGCAGATATCACTAATGTAACCGCTGGCCAGCAAGAACATCTGCGACAAACGGTAAGTAGAGGAAGATCAACTGTGCCTGCTGGTGGATTTGTTTGCTAGCGTTAGCTATTTGCACCCAACCACCTCGACAGAAATACCATGGGAAAGCATTAAGTGAGATACCAAAATGAAAGAGGAATTGGTTCGTCTCTATTACGAAAGTGCGAAGTTTAAAACGAAAATGGAAAAAGGATAAAATTAAAGAACGAAATTTTCTGCAAAGTATTCTTATATACAGAAAGTCACACTAAGAGATCTTATTGCTAAGATGAAGGACATTAGGACTAACTTACACATCAAAGAAGACCGAGCAATGAAAATTAAACAAAAAATTGATTTGGCGTGGAAAAAAGTCGGCAATGAACATTAGTTAGAGGAAGCAGCGTCACACGGTCAAGCAGGGGCAATTGATGTTCTTTCTCAACCTATTGATGATCAAATACCACCACATCCTCCAGAGATGGATGACCTTATACAACCAGAGGTAGAATCAGAGGTTCAGCAATCAAAAAAACGACGAAAATTGACACACCATTTGAACAGGGATGTTATGCGCCTTTATTTTTTGGCAGAAACTGCAGAAAGTGATCGATATCACAGTGCAGTTTCCTAATGATATTCACATGGAGTTCGGACTACATAAATGAAGAACAGTGCATTCAATATGAGGGGAATTAGGGTCTGCAGAGTTAGAGAACGAGTTCGAAAATAACATCGAGGAACTAGCTGCTGGCTAATCATATTATTGAATATGGGTATTCTTGAATCCAAGGATATTAGACATACGATAGTTAAGACAAGTCTAACGACTGCCTTCACTACGAGACTCAGATTGATTGTAAATAGTTTTCTCAACTCGGAAAAAAATCAGGGAAATCAACACATATGCCATCCCTGTCCTTAGTGTTAGACCATAACATTGTCCTTGAAAAGTTAAACACGATCGTCTACGTAGAAATGACGAAGCGCCGAATGCCCGAATGCAGAAGCGTTGTCGATGTCATAAAACTGTGTAACTCTCAGGTTATGAAAGCTTCATTTCTGAGCCAACTCAAAAAAATTTTGCCAGGTACAAAAGTCTATTTTTTTTATCACATCATCTGGTCCGTCAACACTGTTCTTCTTAACATTGTACAAAGGTTGGTAGCTCTAAATTAGTATCTAGGGGTGAAACTTTCACCTCCAATTGTGCTGTCTGTCGAGTAAGGTTATCCGCGGCTAGACCGCACTCTAAGGAACAGTGTTCTACGAAGTATCTTGAGTAAAGGGCCCCGCAGAATTTGTATAGGAAATGGCTCTCAGCTGAATTGTCGAAAACTCTTTCCTGGTAGTTCTCTATGTGTAGATTGAAAGTCTCGAGAAGCATTAGTTGCAGAAAATTCGAGTTTTCGAGATAGTGCAAGCCGCATCATTGCGATTCATATGGTCAGTAATGCAGCCTTATTCTGCTGCGAATTGCATGAAAACCTTAACTTCGTACGGCTAAATCTCCAAAACTTAAATTTCCTGGACTTACCAGGTGTATACATATGAAACCGGTATTTTTTCAAGAAAAAAACACATTTATTTCAAGAGAATGATAACAAATATTTTATTCAAAGTATGCGCCC
>NC_046661.1:56295398-56301864 GCF_010883055.1 Belonocnema kinseyi | reverse complement strand
GACAATACGCCAATTAGCACAAATGGTAAGTTCCGACAGTGCCTACAAGTGTGCCTACTGGCCGCTAAATGGCAATACCGGTTTCATATGTATACACCTGGTTATGCTCCTCAAAATTTTTAACCTACACATCGAGAATTACTAGGAAGAAAAGTTTCCGACAATTTAGCCGAGAGTCATTTCCCATAAAAATTCTCCGAAGTTCTTTTCCATTCTTGCTTACCTTCTAGAATAGAAGGAGCAGTAGTGGACGACGTACACGTTTCGATTGCGTCGGGATTGGTCATTTTAAAGAACCATGATCCTAGCTTCTGGAGTGTACAACTTCTTTGAAATAAAAATCTTTATTGAATTCGTAAAAAGCGGATATGTACGTGGTGCTTAGATGTAACATACGAACCCAAAGGGCGAGTCACAGCTTAAAATTGCTTTAAAAAATAACTCATAATTATAATAAGTGACCCATAATTGGTCAAATTCAATAAATTATTTGTAATATTACTATAATAGACCAAAAAATGTCATAAAGTGCCGGAAGTTCATAACAAAGTTTAAGATTGAATTTTGGTTATATTTATGGTAAGTTACCAAATTCTCCTGAAAAATTACCATAAATGACCGTAAATTTCTATATAAATTTTCTAAAATTTATAGACATTTTTAAATTTTATTTTGGGCAATGTATGGTAATTTGCCATAAATTATCCTTAATATTACCATAAACGACCAAAAATTTCAAGAAATTTATAAAAGTGTTAAAAATTGATTTTTTGGTAATTTATGGTAAGGTACCATATTTACATGTAAAATTATCATGAATGACTGTAAATTTCCCTAGATTTTCGGAAATTTATAGACATTCTTAATTTGAATTTTGGTCAATTTATGATAAGTTACCATAAATAACCCTAATATTAAGTAAATCATACTTCCTTCATTCGAAATCTAATATGGGCTGAAATCATGACTTTATTTCGAGAAATGTCTGAAATCATCCTTTTGTTATAAAAAATGTCGTATGCGTCGAATGGAATTAGGACTTTTTCTCCCCCTAGGTACAGTCGTTTTCCAACATTGACAACAGAAACTAGGAAACTTAGTTACAAAAGATAAAGAAAACAAGGAAAAATTAAATTAAATTTATCGACAATGTTCTGCAACGAATGATATTAGTGTAATGGTAATGTGATGAATTTCTTACGCAATTGCTAAGAAGTAAATGACTGAAGAGGACTCCCACATGAGTCTGAAACCCTGAAACCCATGTGAAGAGACACAAACTTATGCATAATATACTATTTATCCTCTCCAAGATCCGGGCAAGTGATAAACTCTTATAGTATTTATTCACCATACTAGTACATAATGAAATAGCAATAAATTAGGAAAATATCGGCACGAATACTCACAAAAAAAATTTTTGTGATAAAAAAATTTCTCTCGTTTTAAGACAATGTACTTAAGCAAAGAAAATAAAGTTTCGACAATGTAGAAAATTTCCTTTGGGCAAGAAGTACTTTCTTAGGTCAATAAAATATTGTATCGTAGGTATTGGAAACGATATTTTTTTGATTCAATAATATTTCCTTTTTCATGTACAAAAAAAAATAATGAAAACCACAGCTTCGATAAAAAAATTCTTCATCAAATAGGTGAAATACTTTTCACCTAAAATCCTTTAAAAACAACATATTTATTGCGAGAACGATAGTGTGACTCTACCACACACCGCCTGCCCAGCTGAAAATAAATTCGGCCTGGCTATTCCATAAAATGTCAAAACATGACATTTTAAGATATTCAAAAATCTTCCTCTTCTGGGATTTGCTTCGATTTCAGAAAAGAATCTCATCGGAATCTCATTGAGATCCGAGATAAAGTTTGGCTAAAATACTAGGTGTGAACAAAGTCAGTACTCAAGTACCAACTGTTTTTAAATGTTTTTAAATTTTCAAATAGGGACATACTTTAAACTACTTTGGTACTTCAGACATTTTTTGACAATCGTTCTTTGGGACAATAATTTCCAACCTATGTAAAAATTGAAGTTTTTTGATACTTTTATCCTAGAAAAGTCGGAATAAAACAAGACCTATTTTAAACTTTGGTAATACTTTACTATATTAACAATATTTTCTTGTGACATATAGTACAACTGGCAGAAATGATTTCTACGCCTGTTTTTTAAACTGTTTCTGAAGTTCCTTAATTGCATTCTTATACTAATATGAAGGTATTAGTTTTTCGTTTCTATCGTAAAAAATGCTTTTAAAAATAAAAAATTCAAGTTTTTGGTATAACTATGCAATGTATAAAAACATGAATTTTCAAAAACTTGTCATCCAAAAAAAGATCTACAAATTTGTTGTTTAGAATTTTTACATTCTTATCATTTATGATTGAGAAAGTATTAGAATTGTCGGAAATTTGACATCGCACTTTTTCAACGGGTCTTCACGTTTCGAGACCCCCTGGATCCGAAAATCAGGTTTTCACGATGGCGTCTGTCTGTCTGTCCGTCCGGCCGTCCATCCGTAAACACGATAACTCTCGAAAAAATGAACAAATCAAATCCTTCTTTGGCACACTTTTTCTAGGTCCTAAAAGAAAGGACGAGTTCGTTAACCAGCCATTTTTAATAAAAATTCAAAAAGTGAGCGCATTTTGAAAATTTTTGAGACCACTTTTTTCTGAATTTGAAAATTCTATGTACGGATATTTATAGTATTGAAAAGAACAAACAATTTATCCTTATGATTTCTTTCGTTAAAAAGAAAATTCTCAGAGTTATAGCGTTTTCAAAGTTTTTTTAATCAACCGAAAATAAAAATTTGAAGCCGAAAAACGCACGATATGAAAAAAAGTCAAAAGATGAAAAACATTTATTTTTGAAATCCCAGAAGATTATTATAACCAATTTTTAGATTTTCTTAAAAAATCGAAAATTCAAATTTTGATTGCACAAAAAATAATGGAAAATATAAAATTCCAGTTTGTGGACAAACTATGTAGAATACACAAAAAGATGAATTAACAAAAATGGTTATCTCAAAAATGATCTACAATTTCGTTAATAATCACTTCTTGATAGGACGCGTACTTTTTGTTTTATTCGTGAAAAATAACGTTGAAAAAAGTAAAATAAAAAAAAATGTGTGGAAAAACGACGAAAGTTACGAGAAAAAAATGCAACAAAACCTGGTTAAAAATGTCTTTTGGAAATCGAGTGCGCAGCGCAAATGTCACGATGAGAATGTGTACCTCAAAGCCTACAGAGCTTTGAGAACCTTAATCTTTGACTATACTTAATTAAGTAGACAATTCAGAATATGAAGACGCATATAAATACTACCATCTAAAAGAGATCTTTTTGATAACGTTTTTTTCAAGCATTCCAGATGCAAAGAATAAATATCCGAGCGCGAAGCGCGAGGTGTAATTATGTTCGATCGCGAAGCGCGAGATTCAACCGTCGCGCGCTCTAGGCGCGCTCAAACTTGAAAAACGTGAAAAACGTGAAAAATAACATTAAAAATATAAGAATTAAATTTTTCGATAAAAGACATAAGCCACAATAAAATCCCTAATAAAATCCTTAATAATACAATTTTCTATCTAAATTAGATCTAGAAATTTGCTTTTGAGCTTTTTTCTCACGAAATTTTAAGGGGTGCATGCAATTTAAAATTTTTTTTCAAAAGTGCACCATGTCTCGAAAAATCTATATACCGAAAAAATCCTACGGACGTCTCTTGCTGTTGTTCTATAAAATCGAAAAAACTTTGTGTTTTTTCTTCATGTCAAAAATTACATGAGTCAGGTTTACGGCCGTGGACACTTAGAAAAAGCATGCTGACGGAGTAATGTTGCGCAGCCGTCATTTTGTCATAAGCGAAACTTGAAACAAATATTTTTTGTACTTTATTACTAGTATTATTAATCCCACTTTACAGAATTTTGATTGATCTTTTTACTGCGCAAAAAAATTTCCAAATCAGCAAATATGCTTATTTTTTGTACACTACAGTTGTTTAACTCCTTAACAAAACAGACTTCACAATCAATGAATTTCCGTTGTCGGTATTTTGACTTTAAATTTGAAAAGTCCTATGCAAAATGTGGGGGAAGTAAAGTGACCGATCGCGAAGCACGAGATCCAAAAGGCGTGTTTAAACTTGTGCTAATAAAATTCAGCTTCTCATAATTTAAGTATTTTCAAGTATTTTTTTTAATTATTAGGAGATTAACATTCTTATCATAACAAGAAGTTATTAGTTTTATAGAGTTTATATGTGTGCGAAAAGTTTCGTTAAAAATATGAGCGTATCTATGCATAAATCTGGCTATTCATAGCGAAATTTTCGTACAAATAACCACAGCCTTAGTTTTATGTGAAAAAAGCGGATTTCTTTAAATCTCAACGTTTCGAGACCCCCTGAATCCGAACAACGGGTTTTATAATTGTGTTTGTCTGTCGTCGCCGCCGTCGTCGTCTGTATACCGGATAGTGTTTAAAAGGCTATTGGGATTAGTTTGCGCTTTGGCACAAGTTCTTAGGCACCAATAAGATAGATCGAGTTCCTTAACCAGAATTTTTGATCAACGATTTTAGTTTTAACCAATAAAAATAAAGTGCAAGGTAAGAAAATAATTAAAAAACAAAACTTATCTGAAAAGAATATACGAATTTTTTGATTATTCATTTTACAATCATTTATGGCATTTCAATAAATTTTCCTAATATTTATACAAATATTATTGTTTTGGTTGCTTTGTTGGAATTGACACTCTATTTGCGACACTCCTGTATATTTATATACGTTTTCGGAAAACTGAAAGGGGTTCTATGATCGCTCTGTCTCAGCTGATTCAAGGATCCTGTTGCGGGTCCATACCATGTCACATCTGCGGCATATAACATCTGCGGCATCTCCTACCAGCGTAAAGTCTCCCCAGTGGCATCTCTTATCCGTGGAAAAATGTTAAAGTCTTCATTAAAGTGGCAAAAGTGCGGCCAATCCCTCAGGACTGATTGTCACTTCTGCGGAATCTTTCGATCGCGGCAAGACTCCCCAAGGGCATCTCTCATTTGAAAATAATTTTCCGGTCCATATCAAAGTGGAAAAACTACGGCAAGCCTCCCAGAATTAATTGTCACATCTGGGGCATCTCTTATCAGCGACAAGTCTCCTAAGCGGCATCTCTCTCCCAAGAAAACTTTTTAGTACTTCCAAAGATATCAAAACTGCGGCAAGTATCTACCGCGGCATATCTCACCCAAGAAAATTGGTTAAGTTCTTGCAACAAGGCAAATCTGCATCTATTTTCCCCAGTGCCATCTTTCAATCAAAAAAAACTTTTTAAGTACTTCCAAAGATGGCAGAACTGCGGCAAGTCTCCCCACTGCCATTTCTCTACCAAGAAAATTGGTTAAGTACTTCCAAAGATGGCCGAACTGCAGCAAGCCTCCCCAGTGCCATCTCTCTCCCAAGAAAATTGGTTAAGTACTTCCAAAGATGGCAAAACTGCGGCAAGTCACCCCAGTGCCATCTCTCTCCCGAGAATTCGCCGCAGTTTTGACATCTTTGTAAGAGCTTTAATAATTTTTTTGGGCGAGAGGTGCCTTTGGGAAGACTGGCTGCACTTTTGCCATTTTTGGAAGTAATTAAAAAATTCTGTTTAAAAAATAAAAAATTTTTGTTTGCGGCCTAGCTGGAGGCATCAATGACACAAAGTTTGTTTGTGTGTGTGGCGGATATAGCGCCTCAGCGACAGGGCTTTGAATTATCTACCTAAAACTTGGTCACGGTGAAATGCACATCAGCTCGGGGCACTGTTGAGATGCTGCTGGGGAGACTTGCCGCAGTTTTGCTATCTTTAAAAGTACTCAAAAAATGTTCTTGCGGGAGAGATACCGCTAGGTAGATTTTCCGCAGTTTTGACATCTTTTCAAGAACTTTAATAATTTTCTTAGGCGAGAGATGCCGCTGGGGAGACTTGTCGCAGTTGTACCATCTTTAGAACTACGTAGAAAATTTTGTTGGGGGAAAGATGCCACTGGGGAGACTTGCCGCCGTCTCGTTATCTGTGGACGTGCTTAAAAATTTTTCTTGGCGGTGATATGCCGCTGGGGAGACTTTCTGCTGATAAGAGATGCTGCGGATGTGACAATTAATCATGGGAGGCTTGCCGCATTTTTTCTACTTTCATGTGGACTGAAAAATTATTCTCGAATAAGAGATGCCACTGGGGAGATGAGACATGTCACAGATGTGACATACCGCAGTTGCAGTAGTTTAGTCCATATTTCAAAATAAAGTACAGTGTCTAAACGGAGTGTATTTATTTTTCTGAACTAAACCTTATCTCTTTCTGCCAAAATTTTCATCTTTTACTTAATTTGCTCCAATATTTTATATATTATTTGACGAACACAATCATGTTATAAAATTCTATGAAATTTATA
>NC_046661.1:56293080-56295298 GCF_010883055.1 Belonocnema kinseyi | reverse complement strand
GTGTAGTGTAGTGTAGTAAGTATAGTATAGTATAGTATAATATAATATAATAAAATACAATATAATATAGGGGTTAGGGGCATTGCAGACGTTAAAAAATGGTGTGAGTCACAAGTTATACAGTTAAGGGACTATTTTAACAAAAAGGGAAATGTTGCGCTTTACAAGAGCATCTGTAAAGCGGATTTTCAATATACGCCCTTAAATGTGTCCTCAGGTGGGGTCTTGAATATCAGGGCAGAAAACATAGAGTAATTACAAATACAATGGAGGCAGAAAGCCATCCATGGCGAGCACCCCAAAAAATTAGATAAAAATAAAGTGGATAGTGAGGCATTCAATATTTGGCTAAGAAAGGGTGTTCTGTATTCAGAGACGGAAGGATTCGTGATTCCGATACAGGACCGGTGTCGATTATTTGGAGATACCAACGAATCCATCGAGCGCATTATTGATGACTGTCGCATAATGGCTCGGAGAGAATATACGCACATACATAACGATGTAGCGGGCATTATACATCAACAACTTGCCCTAAAACTGTGACTTTTGAAAGAATGGATGCCTTTCTATAAATACATTCTAGAGGCCGTTTTAGAAAGCGAGAAAAAAAGGGGGAAGAGTTTACATCATCTACCTTGCTTGTCCGTTTAACCGAAATTTGCAGTCAACCTATACAACCAAGATCCACAAGTATAACGAGTTAAGGCATGAAGTAAAGACCACATGGAGGGATGTGAATTATGCATCTATTCATCCCATTGTGATTTCGGCTACAGCCAATGTGCACGCAAGATGCACTGAACATCTTGAACATTTAGGAGCCAGTAGGGTATTGGCAGCAGCTCAGAAGGCCGTTTTATTAAACACCTGTCGCATTTTAAGATCCGTGCTCGAACGTAATCTCATCAGTCACTTGACTTAATCCGTGGCTATGATGTACAACCGGGTTTACCCGAGTAATAGTTTAATAGAAATCATAAATAATATAATATATTTATATAATTTATAAATTTTATAAAATTCAATTTTTTAAAAGCATCAAATTTTAAGGTTTTTTGCAGTGGTTTTTAATTGAATTGAGATTTTTCTATCAAATTGAGGTTATAAGCTGCAGAATTTTAGTACCTATCGTGAGTTTATGAGCAAAAATTTTAATGTGGAATAGAAGCTTCTAATGTGTAACCTAAGGGTATACATTTTTCCTGCGCCTTCTTCCCTATTCCTTTATTCACCTCCCATTCACTTAGTTGCTGGTGGGAGGGGGACCTACAATTTAAAGTGGGTTCCGAACCAACAAGAGCAACAGCTATTTAGTACTTAGAGTCCTTTTTCTCTAGAGGTACCGGTCACACGACTTTCCAGAGATGAACAACTCCCTTACTAGGCTAATGCTTATCGCATGGACCGCCAAGTCTCTTCCAGAGTGCGAGGCGGGAATCGAACCCGCAAGACGACGGAGTGGATCCAAAGGCTACGCTTTAGAACCCATGACCATCCTTCCACTATAAATTTCCATGTACATATGATGTAGATTCAGGCAAAAACTGAAAAAATAGATATTGCGTTAAAATAAATCAAATTTTCCGTGATTTGAGAAAACACCGTTAACTGCAAAAAATCGAAAAATGAGTATTTTATATCGTGGAATCGTGAAGAAAAGATGCAGCTCATTATTAAAATAATTGTTGCAAATTGCTAATCATTCTTAAAATAATTATTGCTAAATTTTGAAAAACGCCGTTAACTGCAAGATTTCGCGGGTTGAGATTTGGGAGAAACCCGTAACTGACCGTAATCTGCAGATTCAAATTATGGATAAAAAAAATCTTAGTTGTGGTAACTAAACTGCAAAGAGACGCTTTAATTGATAATTGTGCATCTGAGGGAGAAAGATTTCAATCAAGCCTGTGCTTTAAACGAACCATATGTGTGACCGTGTTAGTGTTTCGCGACTATTTGGATGCATCCTCATTTGCAGATGTATATCTATGAAGTTAGAAAAAAGAAAAAGGTGTGCGATGTACCCATCTAAGGATGACAAAAACCGTCGTATTCTTGCGTGATCTGTGAAAAGGCGGTGTGTGAAGAACATCGCCCGAACTTCTGTATACCCGATGTATACATATGAAACCGGTATTGCCATTTAGCGGCCAGTAGGCACACTTGTAGGCACTGTCGGAACTTACCATTTGTGCTAATTGGCGTATTGTCATCT
>NC_046661.1:56289806-56292980 GCF_010883055.1 Belonocnema kinseyi | reverse complement strand
AGGGCGCATACTTTGAATAAAATATTTGTTATCATTCTCTTGAAATAAATGTGTTTTTTTCTTGAAAAAATACCGGTTTCATATGTATACAACTGGTAGATTGCGCTGTTTGAATTATTTAATCTCGTATAATTTCTTAAAACTTTTTAACAAAGCTTCTTATCAAAATTATATGATTATATAATAAATAAATATTGCTTTTCGAAAAAAAGTGGATGCTGAAAAGTGGAGCTCATAATTTTTATCTTTAAAAAGCTAAACTACAGTTTCATAATATTTATTTATTGCAAAGTTATGAATTTGTAAACTGAATTTCTATTTTCTTAAGTTTTTGTTTATACCTGTGTGACGGGAGCTGCAAAAAAACATTGTGACGAAGGGTTAAAGTCCTGTAAGAATTAAAAAAAAAACTAGACTGGAACTTTGAGTTGAGGCGTCCGGGTTTATGTCCTTCCGAGAATTTTACCGCGGCTGTTACGGACGGAGAGTTGAGCTCATCGGAGTCGAGAGGCGGGTGGAGTGCTCAACCATGCGTGAAACATAAGCGTCATACGGCCAAAGGGCCAGTGCGCGGGTGCTCACGCGCGTATTTTACATAATATTAGAAAATAGTTCACACGCCACTGACTGTTTACGTTTGGATTGTCTGGATTTATGCCGAGTCAATTGCGAGCAATGCCCGAGACTCGTCATAATTCCATGTTCCAGTATATAACTTTTGTAGTCATAATGCCCTAAAAATTATTTCGGTCCTTTCGTTCCAAAAAAGTCATTATGAAACTATACTCATTTAAAAAATATTGATATTTACGTCCAATTTCCGCCGTAATATGTTAGGATATAAGTCTCATCCACACTTTTATGCGTGCAAATAATACTATTTCAGCATTCGTTGTGCCATTAAAAAGATATAAACGTTAATTTTTCACATTGTTTGCACACAATGTAAAAAGTAAACTTAAACGTCTTTTTCAAGTCAGAACCAAATGATGGAATAGTCTTATTTGCACCAATCGACTTGTAAGCATTTCCGCGATCCTAGCATGCTTTCTTTTTACTCACGATATTTTTACAACATAGTAATTTTCGTATTAGAATATATTCAAAGAATTCTAAAATATGTGCTAATTATTAAATACAAGGAGATTTAAAAAATAGAGATTAATGAATTCTATTTAAGAAAGAAGGGAAATGAATATGTGTTGATAAATTTAATGTAGATGTATTATTTATGTAAATTCGAACTCGTCCAATCACCACGAAGAATTATTATGCGGAGCAGATAAAGCTGAAAGTCCAAATCAAGTTATTGAAACCTAAAAATGTATCAATCCCACGATAATGCTGGATAACAAGTTTCAACCCCACTTACAGTAAGTATCTGAGGCTGATAGACTCTGATAAGTTGCTAGGAGAATATTTAAGTCGCAGAAGTGATAAATGTTCCAAGAGTAAAATAAGCATTAAATAAGAAAGATGTGTGTCCATGCAATCTTTTAAGTATGAAGACTTGCGCGAATATATTATTTATGCAAATTCGTGTCAAATTATGATATAAAATAAATATCTGCTTTCTTAACTTAAAATATATACCATCCCTATCGTCTGATACTGTACGAGATGTATTCATATTATTAAATAGAAATTTCATACTGATCTAGAATTCTCATGCTGGTCTTTTAAATAACACATTCGTCCTACAACACTGCTTCGACCTAGGTTGCTGATCAGTTTCTCTAGCAATCACCCCAAGTGAAGAGCCTCACAAATTCGTCATTTTAGGTTTCCGACTTGGCTCCATTGGTAACCAAGGTCTTTTGTTTCAGGCATCATTTACTTGACTGACACTTTTTTTATTAACTTTTTGCCGCTATACTTTTCTGCCCTAGTAAACTTCTTTAGCTTGTTCCGTGTCCATGTATTTTTTTATACAAGCTCTCGAGTTTCTGTGGCTTCTTTTTCTCTTCTGACTAGGGTCTTATTCACACATTCTAAGCATTCTTACTGCGGTCTGCCTCTGGGGACGTAACCATTTAATTTACCTTGAAACACTTGTTTCGTCAGTTGTTCGTCTGGCATTCTTTTAGCATGCCCGGATGATCTTAACCGGTTTCTTCCCCATGTGTCCACTGGTGTTGCTTTTGCACCATATTCTTTGAGAAATATCTCGTTACTCACGTTGTCCTTTAGAGTTTTCCACCCCCATGAAGTTGGCTAGGGGAAAATCAAAATTTCCTGCCCCCCCTCGAAATTCAAATTTCTCAAATTTTCTTTTTGCGTAAGTTTGCACGTCGTTTGTACTGTTTGTAAATTTAATATTTTCGTTTTTACCTTCTCAGTTGACCGGCTAGGGGAACATAAAAATTTCGTGCCATCCCTCCACTATTCGAATTTTTTAATTCTTTATTTTCTAACGTTTGTACGTCATTTGTATAATTTGTACGTTTAATATTTTTTATGTTAACTAAATTGTTTGTACTTGAATATAAAAAAGTACAAACGACGTACGAACGTGTGCAAAAAGAAAATTTGAGAAATATTAATTTCGAGGGGATGGCATGCAGTTTTGAATTTCCCCTAGCCGGGCAACAAAGAGGATACAAACATAAATATGAAATGTACAAACAGTGCAAACGACGTATAAACGTATGCAAAAAGAAAATAGGATACATTTCAATTTCAGGGAGATCACACGAAATTTGGATTTTCCGCCTAGCCGTACAACCAAAAGGGTACAAACGAAAATATTAAATGCAAAACAGTACAAACGACGTATAAACGTATGCAAAAAGAAAATTTGAGAAATTTGAATTTTGGGGGGATTCTTTGAAGTCCCCCCCCCCTCCGGAATCAATTTCGCCCCTAATTTCATAAACATAAGGTTACAAACAAAAATATTGGATGTAAAAGCAGTACAAACGGCGTACAAAAGTATATAAAAAGAAAATTAAAAAAGTGAACTTCGGGGGGCCAACTTCACATGGGTGACTGCGTGTTGGTGGGTGTAATTTACAAACTTTCTAACGCCTCCAACGACAGGGAACTAGTGAATTACATTTTTTAACTTATACCTAATTATATTAACATTGTCCTGATTGGTGACTTAAGCACAAATCTTAATGCTAGGGGCCATCCATATACCACCTGGACAATTTTTCACCACTTTCTGACCCC
>NC_046661.1:56278686-56289777 GCF_010883055.1 Belonocnema kinseyi | reverse complement strand
CCCCCCCCCTAATCTGTCCACATGACGTATTTTATGAAAATATAGATATTATTGGTCTTTAAAGCACAATATAAAAAATCTGCCCGACTTGCGGTCATATTCTCATCGCGCGCTGCGCTCGCAAGTTTGAAAAGTCCCTTTAAAAAAAACTGAATTTGCTAATTTTCAATGTTTTTTTTTCTGATTTAAACTTTACACATATGATCAACTGTGCAGCCTTACCGTTTTTAACATCTGAATTATGTATACATGCACACGCAAACACAGATATATATATATTTTTTTGAAAATGCATTATTAAATTTTAAAATATTTTAAATACTGTGAAAAAATTTCATGAAAAAATGTAACTTTTGGATTTTTCATTTTTTTTCATGCTGTCAAAATTTAATTTTTGATTTATCAAGAAAATTCCAAAAGTTCTCATAATAATCTTCGATGGCATTTAGAAATTAAACGTTTTCTTCTCCAGCCATTTTTTCAAATCGTCCGTAAATTGGCTTAAAAGGTTCATTTTCATGTGTTTTTTGGAATTTTGTAAATGCTATAAATCTAATCATTTTTAGTTTTATAAAAAAAGTCATGAGATTAATTTTTTTGAAGTAATCGTGTTCACAGACAGCCATAAAGACAGACAGATAGACATGCAGATAGACACATTTGTAAAAACCTGTTTTTCGGATTCATGGGGTCTCAAAACGTGGACCTTTTGACAAAAACTAACGGTGTTAAATTTTATACAAATCTAATACCTTCTCTGATAAGAAATGTAAAAATGATTTTTTGTCATGAATAATTTTTTGCTAGTTCTGTTTTTAGCTTTAATCATAAAAACTAGCTTTAAAAAATAAGAAATTATATTTTTTGAAAGACGACACACGAGACGAAAAAGAAATTAAAAGATAAAAGTTGTGATAAGAATGTGCCCACGCAGCGGGCACATTTTTTTACTGTTAATGACATTTTTCATGATTAAAGCCAAAAGTACGCATCCTATCAAAAAGTGGTTGTTAACAAATTTGTAGATCTTTTTCGAATGCACAATTTTTGTTTATTCATCTTTTACCGTGTTTTGTACAGTTTGGCTGAAAAATTTAATTCTTGGATTTATATTCATTTTATATGATGTCAAAAAAAAAAATGCAAAAAGTTGTTGTGATAATATTGTAGAGCATTTAAAAAGCAACATTTTTCTTTTCTTGACTTTTTTCATATCGTGCGTTATTTGGCATAAAATTTTCATTTTCGTGTGTTTTCTGGAATTTTGTAAACGCTATAACTCTAGTAATTTTTGATTTTTTTTAAAAAAGTCAGAAAATATTGCTCGACTTCTTGAATACTATGATTAACCGTATAGAGAATTTTTGAATTTTGAAACAATTTTGAAACAAGTGTACTAAAGGGCAATCTAAAAGATTAATTTTTTCAAAAGTTATCGTTTTCACAGACAGACATACATACAGACATACAGACAGACTCGTTCGTAAAAACCTGTTTTTCGGATTCAGGGGTTTTTAAAACGTGAACATTTGAAAAAACTGGGGGGCGGGGGCAAATTTGACACAAATCTAATACCTTCTCTGATGAGAATGTAAAAATTCGAGTGTACCTTGAATATACCTAGTATGATTTCAGTATATTTTTCACCAGTTTAGGGGAACGAGTGTCCACGTGGATTCTAGCCCGACCACCCCGGCCCCTCTCGTGGAGAAGAATGGAATTTTGCCATAGCCCCCCCCCCCCAACTGTCCACGTGGTATACCGATGGCCTCCTACCAAAAATTTAACTCACTATCTAAAATCAGTAGTTTTCTCTGCCAGATTATCCATAGTTCCTCTTGATGCCACCCACCGCACTAATCATTCTAGTAGATGGATTGACTTGATGATTGTGGATGATTTAGACAAGGTGATTTCTTCTACTCAACACTGAATCTCATTCCTCTCAAACCATGATCTTATCAGCAGCCAATACTAGTTCTCCGTTAGTTTATCCAGTGGTGTAACTTTCCTGCCTATACGCAAGCTTAAGAATATAAATGACACTGCATTTCTTGAGCACCTTTCTACTTATGACTGAAATAATATTTTTATTGAAAAGGATATAAATAGAAAGGTGATTTGTCTGACTGCATTTTCATCGTCAGCATTTGACAAATTTTCGCCTCTCCATACCCTCCAAGAAAAGAACACATCTGCTCCCTGGATCACCCCTTATATCAAAGAGTTGATAAAAGAAAGAGAAAAAAAAGTTGATTGGCTGAAAGAACAAAAAATAGTATTATTCAAGCCGAATTTCGTAAATTGAGAAACTTATTGCTTGGACTTATTCCTTCTAACCACTTGGCTTCTGATAACAGTTTCTCCTCGGCGGAACTTTTGACAGCTTTTACTACAAAATCCACGCTTCATACAAATAACACTTCTTCTTCGTACTCAAGTTCGTCTAGTTTTGATGATACTGAATTATTCTTTTCTGACATGTCGCAAGAAACCCTTATTTTAAAAACTCATCAAGGTAAAATCGAATGCCCAAGGTTATAATGGCATTTCAATTAAAATTATTCGCCTTGCTTTACCAGTCATCGGCCCAATTCTCTTGCACATATGCAATGCATAGTACACTTACTACAGTCTCACTTAAAGTAACTTCTGACCTTAAACTGGCAATTCATAGAAGGGAAATAACGGCTGTCGTGTTTTTTGACATTTCTAAGGCACTCGATTCAGTTAACCATAATCTACTATTGGCTAGGCCTAAACCGCTCCACCTCTCAAACACGTTTTTAAAATGGTGTGAATCGTACTTTAGAAATAGGTCTAAGAGAGTAAAAATTAGCAATGGCGAAGGGTCAGTTTTTGGAGAGGTTAAGAGTGGTGTCCCTCAGGGATCCACGCTTGCATCCACTTTATTTAATATTTATATCTCTGAACTTGGTAGTGAGCTTCGACATTGCAACTTTCACAAATATGCTGACGACTTTAAGTTTTACCTTTCCGGGCCTATTGCCAATTTTAATAGCTTATTTCAAAGGGCTTTCATGGCTATAATCATAGGACCTTCTTCCTCTCCTTCATTTGAAACTATTGCAACCCTACATTCTCTCTTGATCGATGGACGTCTCATCCCCTTTGTAGAATCTGTGAAGGATTTGGGATATATTCTTAATCGCTCTCTTACTTGGAATGGACAATTAGCGGATATTTCGAGGAAAACATTTAGAGTACTCCAACAACGACGATCTTACTGACGAGCTAAATGCTAAGCTGAAGCGCACGCTTAATGCTTACATTCGGTTCATGTATGACATCCCCCAAAGTGAACATATTACTCAATATTGAGAAAGAGCAGGACTTTTTAACGACGCCAGAAGAAGGCAATTTTTTATGGGTAATTTGCTTTATAGTCTATTTAATTATAAAGCTCCGCACTACCTTCTTAACCTTTACCATTTTATTGACAAGGATCAACCGATACATTCCAAACTCCGTGAAAGGAAAACAGTACTAAAAATTCAGCCACACCGTACGTGTAAAATGCAAAGGTCTTTTATTATTCGCGGTGCTCGTCGTTGGAACGGACTACCTATAATAAATAGAAATGCACCTTCTCTATATCAACTCAGAAAACTACTTTTTGGTTACTTATTTAACACATCAAATCCAACCCTCGAAATTACGCATTGGTAAAACTTAAATCCTAAAATTAAAATATATGTATCAGTGTATTCATGAATGTTTTTACTTATAAGTATGTATATTTGCATATGCATATTTATATTATTTTTATGTGAATAGCCCATATCTAATTATGTAAACTATAGTTTATTTCTTTACTTTTGTTAAATACCTATTTTTGATTTAAATCGTCAAATGGATCGCCGTTATATTTTAATTGTAACATGTACCATCTGTTCCTTATAGGGCTATTTAGCCCTAGGAACTTTTCATAAATAAATACAAATTAATACAAATACAAATTACAGTCGCACATCGGACACTGTAGCTTTGGACACTGTCACCCCTCGGATACTGACATCAGCTGTTTCGCGGACACTGTAAGAATCAGGTGACTAGCCTAGTGCCGTCGCATCCTCCAAGCCCCTTCTCTGAGATATGTAGCACAAATGTACTTAGTTTTTCACAATAAGTTAAGTGAACAGTGCAATTTGAATTTTTCTTAATTGAAATTTTATATTTTAACTTTACCGGGCTTTGAAATGTCCGAAGTCGCTTACACGAGCTGATGCGCAAGCAGTCGAGATAATGCAGGTTTTAGGTTAAATTACGTTAATGTTGGAGATTTTTTTATTGGTTTTGTGCAATAATAATGCGATATATATTTATGAAGTTGTCACACTAAATTTCTGTTCTCCTTTCATTTATTGTAAAATATAAAAAAAAAATGTTGTCCGATAACATTAGTATACCATCAGGGGCACCAGCAAAACATCGTATCGAAACGGTCCTGTAACTCGACGTCGATTAGCTGAGGGGTAGGACCACGTGAGCTTACAGTGTCCGATACGCCCGAACCCGATGGGTGACAATGTCCGAGTTTCGACTGTAGTAAACATGGTTCACTATTATTTAGTGACTTCGCTTTACTGATTCAATAACAACCGAGCGCGATGGTCAACGAATTAGTGAACTGTGATGAGTTCAGCCAATCAGAAGCCATTACCTTTTATGGAATTCTGCCGTTTCGCGCCAGTCCATGGCGCCAAGCGATGCTACGCCATTTGAGGTGCCGAAGGTCTCAAAGTGTTGAATTGTGGTAAATAAATTTATGACAGAAACAATTTGTTCCGTAGTTATTGATCAAGTTCATAATAATGGTACTTCTTCTTGCAATATGAAAGAGGTTGTTGATTTGCTGGACGCAGTACCTAATTATGGTAGCAGTGGGCAAGGAATTGACAATGTTTATCGACAAAAGAGTACCATTCGAAACTCAGATCTTCGCGTACTATTGGAAGGGTTGAATACTGAAAACTTCATTTAGGAAGTGCGAAAGAAAAAAAGAGGCCCTTCAGCCTTACATTATCTGCGTAAAGGGTCAGGCGATAGATTCGTATTTTATTCAAGGCGATGGTCGCATAGTTTAGATCCATAAAAACTTTCCACTATTTGATTAGTAAACACCGCAACGACACGGACTACTAATTGCTTAGGAGAATTTTACTAATTGCTTAGTGGAATTTCACTAATTGTTAATTGGAATTTTACTAATTCCTTAGTAGTATGTTATTAATTTCAATAATGGTCAACTTCCATTAATCAAATTAGTAGTTTTCTATTCATCGTTAGTGACTGACTTTTCGCCAATTGAATTATTGAAATTTTACTATCAATTAGCAAAATTTCAACAATTCAGATTTAGAAAGTATCCTTACTGTTTCGAGATCTACAACTTCTTCGTCGGAGAGGGCCATTCTTAGACACTTGTCCATGAATAATATTAATAGCCATGGGGACATAGCGCAGCCTTCTTTTTCATCTTCCATAATATTGAAACAGTCACCCAGTTTCCCATTTAATCTTACACTCGCTTTTCTGTTGTATATATTGTTTTTATAGATTATAGCAGACATCTATTGACTCCGTACTCATTCAGTACTTTCCAAACAACAGTACTTTTCAACAAATGAACAGAAAAACTGTTTTTCTTATTATTAAACATTTTGCTGTCATCTGCCTTAAGCTAAATATTCGATCCGTACATGATCTTCCTGGTATAAATCCACTTTAGACTTTTCAAATCTTTTCTTCTGTTATTTTCTTTACCCTATGAATAAGCATTTTTAGTATATTTCACTTAGGGTACTTACTGAACTGATCTCTCTGTAATTATTGCAGTTGATTTGATCCAGGGCTCCCAAACTGGTGTGTATTTCATCGCGATAAAATTTTGGGTAAATAGTTCAAAGCCCTGTCGCGAAGGCGCTACATTTGCCAAGCCTCAAAATTGTTACATAGGTTATAAATAATTCAAAATAAGTATTAAATATATATTCAATAGCGTGGAGAACAGTGAACGCATTTTTGTAAACACACAACATCAGTTTTGTAGAAACCGAATCTTCAATTTGACCAAATATTGTGGAAAAATTAAGAAACATTTTTTGTTAAAATCTTAAAAATAGCAATGACGTTATCATAATCCTTATCCCTCTTATAAATTTTAAAGAAAGGGCTCTTGAATTTCTTTTATAAATGCATTTTTTTAAATTTTTTAATGCTTATGAATAAAGGAGTCAATACAAAAATATTTAATAAATATATTTGTTGATGGTGTGGACATAATAAGTGAGGATGTGCAATTCATAAAATTTGCAATATTAGTTCACTAAAAATTAAATACTATATTTTAACGAAATTTTATGGATATCATAAAAGTTATAATATAATGTTATTTTATTGATCGTAAACAAATAACATTACGGAATTCACTGGAGAAATCGTTCGCCTTTTTGTAAAACTTATGACGGTGATAGGGTTACGGTAACGATCTTTCAAAAATAAAAAAATATATTTAACAGAATTAATCATTCAAATTTAAAAAAAGTTACTTCCTGGTCTTTGCAACATAAAAATACATGTTTATTAATTATTTTTAGTGGTTTATCACATTTGTGAGCTTTTTTTTAGAAATAAAGCGGTTGTGTGCAGCCTAGCTGCACACATAGATGACTTGGGGGCCCTGATTTTATCTCCTTTTATTTTTTTTATTGGTAAGATTTTCGCTTTTTTCCAATCGTTTGGGAATTCCCCTATCTCGGTACATAAATTTATCAATTCGCACAGTCTATGTGAAATGTATGCGGCACCGTGTTTCTTATGTAAATATGATACAATGTTGCTTTTTCATTTAATCTTCTATCTAATGTAATGTATAAAAAATCAAGTAAAGTATAACTTTATATGAATTACATATATGATGTAGATGTAACATTTTACAAAAATAATTCTAAGAAAAGAGACAATGTATATCAAATATGCAGCCCCTGATAAATGTTGTTTAAAAAAATCAAAATTTGTAAGTGTACAACACCGGCCATATAAATTGCTAACCAACTCTACATTATTGAAGGCTGGTGATTTTCGCAGTATACAGCGCTACCAACTATAAATCTTTTGGTTCTTGTTCTGTCCCTACACTTCCTCTCCATTAATCAAAGTTTGGTGGGACATACGTTATAATTAGATTACTTATTACGACGACTAGCTACTTAATTTGAACATGATTTCGACTGGCAAAATACATTTCTCGCATGAAGGTGATATTTGTTGGTACACTTTAAAAATGGAATAATATAAACAATAAAATAGCTTCGGAATGGACTAAAACATTGATTGACGAAAGGCATGTAGCTGGTAATGATAAAGTTTCAGACGCTAAATGGAGACTGGGTGTTTGCAATGCTAGATGAGTGAATGATCTTAAGGTAAGAGAATTACGAGAAACTAGGTACGTAAGAAAGCTAGAAATATAATTTTCACTTGAACAAAAAAAAAGTCAGAGTGTACATTACAATTAAGATTTATAAAAATCTTATGCTACGGATGATCACAAGACACTGCTAGACGTTTCTTTCATAATCCTAAAGTAGTAGCTGAAGTAACTGGCAGTGCCGTTGAATTAATTCAACGCTTCGAAAATGTACTACAAATTTTGACATGTGGACTTGAGATTGATTGTAATAAATTCAAAATATTTGGATTTTATACAGCTGATATGTATGTTCCATTGCATGGTTGGTATAAGATGCCCCATTCAGTTCATAAATTTATGATTTATCGAAGTCAAATAATGTGGGTTTTTGTATTGCCTGTTGGTTGGATGTCAGAACAGGTTCAAGAAGCCAACAACAAAGTATTTGAAGGAACACGAGCACACTTTAGTATATTGTTTTGTAAATAATGATTTACAAAGTTTTGAATTAAATCCGCTCTTTTTACCTTTTGCCATTTTTAATAAAATTAATTTACATCCTCATATTCATAATCAGAGAGTAGAAAATGCAGTCCATTCTGCAAAAAAGTTAAATAATTTTTTAACAAAATTTCGTAGGCAATTTCAAGGAAGCTAATACTTGTTTATTTTAAATTAGCTAATTAATTACAGTTATCCTTTCTGGTTTAAAATGTTTAAAAATTTAACATAATATTCGTAACCAGCGACAAACAAAACACCCGGGTACTAATTTTCACAAACATTTATAAATTTTTTAAGTTTTTCGTCCGCCATTTAGTATCGGCATTGACTCGATGAAAAAATTAAATGACCAATCTACCTGGATGAGGCGAACTTGTATGGGTTGCACTAAAGTTCGTGTCCAAAACTGTACATATTCTAAAACCAATAAAATTCAGACCAATTTTACGAGAAGAGTAACTTTTGAGAGATGCTAGAGTTTCATACATTACAGCATTGAATTAATGTAAAAATCAAATGACTGACCTACCTGGATGAGGTCGAACTTGTATGGGTTACACTAAGGTAAGTGTCCAAAAATGTACATAGTCTATCACCAATTAAACTCAGAGTAATTTGACGAGAAGAGTAGTTTTTTGGGGTTGCTAAAACTTGAATTCTAATGGCATTGAGTCGATAAGAACATCAACTGACCTATCTACCTGGACAAGGTCAAACTTTCATGGGTTTCATTAAGGTACGTGTCCAAAAATGTATATATTGTTAAAAAATGGCAAACAAATATGCATTATATGACATTTTGTTTTTCGTTAGTGACGCTGCTGACATCGGGTTATACGTGGTAGAATGATAAAATATAAGCAGCCACCCAAGAAAAGAGAAAAGTGTTCAACGGAAAGTTGAACATCACAGGCCATAGCGATGAGGAGACAAATAGATTTGAGACTCTTTTAAGGAATTATTAGGAGGTGAAACTGTAAGGAACCACAATTGCGATATAGAACACGAGACGTTAGAAAACCCAATTAAGAGAGTATGAGCTTATGGAATTAGAAATACAATGGACACAGAAAGCCATCCATGGCAAGCACCCCAACACGTTAGATCAAAATGAAGTGGATAGTGAGATATCCAATACTTGGTTTAGAAAGGATTTTCTGTATTCAGAGACGAAAGGATTCGTCATTGCGATACAGGACAAGGTTGTCAGCACCAGGAATGATCGCAAATACGTGTTGAATCAAGACGTGGTTGATAGGTGCCGATTATGTGGAGATATCAACGAATTCGTCGATTTTAAGGTCAACTTTTATTTTTCAAATGGGAACCCTTATTTTTGACATCGTGTTTAAAAAACATAGTTAAAAATTGTATCCAGATCCAGACGTCTAAGGCGAGATCCATCGTAGGTCTCATAAGTCTCACGAAAACGCATATTTTCGCTGATCAGCCGTCTAGACCTTGTTTGAGTGAATACGACCCTCGAATGACCTCGACGGTCATCGGGTGACATGACTCGATGAATATCCAAAGTACTTTTCAACTCTGTAAACAAATTTCAAGGTATTTCAAAAGATTTTGAAGGTTTTGAAATATTTGAAAGTATTTTAAAACGTTCCAAGGAATTTTCAATTGATTACAGTAATTTAATATGAGATTTTAAAGGATTCGAAATTTTTAAGATTAAAAATTTTAAAATTTTAAATTTTTAAGGATATTTTTAAAATTGCAAGGAATTTCCAAGAACTTTAAAAAATTTCAAGAGATTTTAAAGGATTTGAAATATTTTAGGATGTCTTAAAACATTCGTTGATGATTCATCAATTTAGTTGAAAAAATTTGTTTCCTGAAAATTAAACTATTCTGTAGAATTTTTTTTGTTACTGTTTAAAAAGTAATTTTTTCAACTAGAAGAAAATTATTCTTTTTTGTTGAAAATTTAACTATGATTAAACGTTAATTTTTTGTCTACAAGATTAGACTTATCGGAAAATAAATTTCTTTTGTACAAAGTTCATGTATTAAATTTGAAATGCCTTTTTTTAGTATACAATTCAATTTTTTGGATGAGAATTTAACTCGTTGTTTAAAATTCTTACTATTTTGTTGAACATTATTCAATTTTCAAAAGAAGGTTGCATCTTTTGAATTGAAAACTCTATTTTTTATTTGAAAATGTTTACTATCAAATTCTAGGTTAGGAAGTAATCTCTTTTGTTTACAAATTCAACTACATTGTTGAATTTGTAAACAAAAGAGATTAATTCTGAATGCGGAATTTAATACAAAAATGTTCAAATTAAAATGCGATTTTCTAATCTAAAAGATCGAACTAGCTGTCCGAAATAGACGAGTGTTAATCAAAATAGTTGATTTTACTACTCAAAAAAGATGACTTTTTAGGGAAATTTAGATAAAATCTTCCACAAAAGTGAAAGATGAATCTGAAAACTTGCCGGTTTTCCTCTAAACTTTAGGGTACTTCTTGGTCTTTAAAAATCTGTGCTATAAGTCCCGGTTTTCCCAGTCAGTGGCCACTCGACTTGAACTTATGCAGTGCTTTAATTTTTTGTCACTTCAAATATGTGACTGATTTTCTTTTTTTTTAAGTCAAATATTTAGTAGTTGATAATACAATGATTTTTCGATCGCACCTGGTGTGATAATTCTAAAAAACCCTGAAAACAATGATGATGAGAGTAGACCTGAAAGGTAAACATAGAAACATAACGTATAATTCCTTGTGGCATTTGCAGATTTGCTTAGCCTGGCATTAAATTTAACCAGCTGTGGATAATAATTGTAGCTCAAATATACAAAATGTGCAACCGGATTTTAAGGTCAAATACTGGACACTTAAAAACACAAAATTGGTTGATTTATCGCTCAGATTGTGCTGTTAAAAATTGCTTGCTTTGCAATTGAATACAGTTTAACTGGGCGTACAATACTAACCATCTCAATTCTAGTTTCTAAATCTGCCTGAGTCAAAGTCGATATCAGTTTGTGTGCGTGTGGTATACTTACGATGGTCACGCGACGCACACATGTAAAGGGTTGAGGGCCACTTTCATTTACCTCATATCGGTCAATGTCGGTGGTGCAGAACTTTGCACACCGACCGAGTCCTGGAATCACTCGTGGAATTAAAA
>NC_046661.1:56276965-56278586 GCF_010883055.1 Belonocnema kinseyi | reverse complement strand
TCACGGGTATACGGGCGAGTAGGGGGTGCCAGGTTTCTATCAACTGATATTTCTAATGCATTGTGACTCTCTATTTCTCTCTGATATTACTGTACAGTAAACTTCTGTGATATATATGATTGCACAGTTGAATTGCAAAGTATCTAATACAGCTTCAACTTCTAATCGCTTATAACTGTAAAGAAAATTCTATAAACTGCATAATTTATTTCTTATATACTTAGTGCTGCGCAGTAATTTTCTACTGTATTTAGCGTTGCCCGGTATTATTCTGACACACCCATGACTGTGCTGTAGTTTCTTGAAATTAACAGAGCTACTACAATGTTGCATTCCATAGAACTCAGACAAATATACACGCTACACTGTATAGCTCCATAATAAGTAGAGATAAGTATCATTTTTTATTTTACAGTGAGGTGCACAGGTATTATCCTGTCATGACAATGGCTGCGAAGCAAACTTCTAAATAATTTATTATCACACAGCAGGCTTCTGAAATATTCATGACTGTACAATTAAATTGCAAAGTATCTGAAACAGTATACTACAGTTTCCAATCCAGTAATATTGCAGAAAAAATTATATGCATTTCTACGATACTAAGGGTTGCACAGTAGCCTTATATCATACATAAAGTTGCGCAGTATCATTCCGTCAGACCCATGGCCTGAGTGCTATGCACTTGAAGTTCATGGTGACTAGAACATCTAAGTCCTGTTTCTAATCACAATGGGACTGCACAGAAAATTCTAAAGAGTGCGTACTACAATTGTATTGCACTTAAGGCTGCAAAGTAGTTTTCTATCCTGCATATAGCTACGCAGTATCATTCTGCGATACTGCTTGCTGTGCAGCAGGTTCCTCGAGTGCAAAAAGCTGAAAAGTATTCCTCTACTATAAGAATGACTGCGTAGAGACTTCTAAAGCATTTATGCCTGTGTGGTAAATAAATTTCATAGAATTTTAACAGCATAATACAGTTTCTAATCGTAACGAATATTCTAAATACTATTCAGTACAGTTTAATTGTACGCAAAGCTATTGCGTAGATTTCTACTATATTTAGTGCTGCGTAGTACAGTGCAACCTGGATTTAGTGATTCTAAGTTTAATGTTTACAGTGCCCCAACAGGCTATCTCTGTAAATGTGTCACGACGGTTCGTCAGTTCATCCGAACCGGGAGGAACATGCGAATAAGAAATATGGCGAGCTCACGTCGAGCAGCAGTAGATCTTCGATGCAAACTGTAGTCGATGGATTAATCGGATTATTTCGTGCGATCGAATGAGTCAGACTTTGACTTTGACAACAATGCTATCTGCCACACGAATATAAATGGTTTTTGTGACCTTGAAAACGCAAAAGTTTAAGGTAAAATGTCTGATTAAAGAACCAGTTCCGCTTTTTCTGAATTGTATTGGTTTTTCGGGATAAGGAAACGTTCAAGATACTTCACAAATGTCATCGAAATGTTAAAGAGGTACATCACCTTGAACATCATGACCTTTAGGTCATTTTTCAAGGTCATTTGAAGGTCAAGACGATTTTCATTAGATTGAACACTGGGCCCGGATGAATTTTGTTTTTAGATTTCAAGCTGTGGATTGTTAGTAGAAC
>NC_046661.1:56272420-56276955 GCF_010883055.1 Belonocnema kinseyi | reverse complement strand
ACACACACATCCAGGGAGTAACAATCATTTCAGATAAGATGTAAAGACTGTGACTATGTATTTACAAAAGTGACAATCTTGACAATGTCACTTCTCTGTGGCTGGTCACAAAAAAAAATGACACTTTCTCCTTACCTTTAGCGTTACCCAGAAACAACGGGGTGCACGTAGTAAGTTCTCTTTCCTTTGGGGTGTTTTCTTGTTGTGAGTTCCCCTTGCCTCTCACGTTTCAAGTGGTTGATTCACGTGAGTCCCCTGGCTCTCATCATTGCTACCAGTGTTACAATTAGCCACGGAGTAACTGTTCGAAGTGCTCTCCATTGGATTGAAGATACAAACGTAGAGGTCTTTCAAACCCTTCCACAGTTTTCAGCAAAGTTTCTCGAGAGATGGCTCCGCAAGCTGCCCGAACCCTTTCCATCAGATCCTCACTTGTTGTGGGTCACTGAGAAAAAACTACACTTTTAATAATACCCCCACAAAAATCAATCAGGTGATGTTAGATCTGGTGAGCAGGGGAGCCATTAGAATGGACCTCATCGTCTAATCCATCTCTCATTGAAATTTAAGTTCAAAAATTCACGTACGATGAGTGCAAAATGTGGCGGAGTACCAACTTTTTGAAGCCACACTCTTTGTCTTGTTGCTAAGTCAATGTCTCCAATTGTTAAGGTAAATGGTCTCTTAGCAATTCCAAGAAAGTGTGCCTGTTAACGTTCACGTCAAAAAGTAGGGTCCCGTTAAATCGCCATTTACTATTCCGCACCACACCATAACACTCCATCGATTTTGATGATCCATCAGTCTGTACCAGTGAGGATGAGGAGCTGCTATAACAGTTACAGCTCGTGCATCATTTTCGTTCTACTCATGGTGTCAGCGTTCACGAACAAAAATCCCATTGCGAGTTCTTTTATTCAAAGTACTTATTGTTCAATTTATAGGATGTCTTCTGTCTGGAAACCGTTGAGCGTAAAGTCTTGATGCAGCGGCCTAGTTAACGTAACATTTCCATGAAATTAGTATCATCAACGATTTCAGTGGATAAGTAATCAGCCATGTTGCGAAATTTCTTTGGAAACTATAAAAAATTTCACAAAAATTGACATTTACAATTGACATTTTCTTTTTTAACAATAACATTTGGAAACATTCTGTCAAAAAAGCACATACGAGCTATATTCCATTTTTCTTACAGAAATCCGGAATTTGTTAATATTCTCAATGTAGCTCGTAGTGCTTTTATGTCAGGAATGATTTAATTATAAAAATAATTATTAAATTTGCAATCTAGGTTTCTCGAGATAGCGCCAGTATAGACTCGTGGCGGTCTAGGCTGGAACAGTATAGCGCCATGAATTATTTGTAGGGTGATCTCCCGGGGAACAGAGTATAGTATTAGTTTTCAAGGCGGAAACCCTAATTAATACCTCTCTTTTGTAAGAAGCTATAATATCTAGTTTTAATCCATGGAATATCGCTGTTAAAATTGAATAATGTAAGTATGGCAAGAATTAAAATGAATGCACGGCATGCAGAAAGTTGATGTAGAGGATTTTAAAATAAATACGGTTGTCATATGGCGATTAGCTGTGTGACCCTGACTGAATGCTGGACGATGATCGATGGTGTCCATAAATAATGTAGCGTCCCTTGGTATCACGAGTCGGGCCACCCTTCGAAATACGAGCACCGCGCACTCTCTTAACCCCGTCGCTTCCATTCTCTCTTCTTCTCCCGAACCTATACATTATACAAGTATACGACTGCCCCAGTACCATTTTCGATACAGGGTTGCGCTACGCCGTTGCGATATTCATCGCTCCGAATCGGCACGCACCCTCAGCCTTTAAACCCATTTAATTTGGATTCGGGTTATTAATTATTAATTAGCGCCAGTCCTATTATATCTGTATCACGAAAACGCTTCCCTTTCGCCAATATAACGTCGTTATGCCATTAACTTGTCGTCCCTTATTAGTCTCCTGACGCTGGCGTTTCAAAGCCAAATTTTATTCGTGGCAAGGGAAAACAGAAGGCTTTTTTTTGAGGTTTCAATTTTAAAAAACGTCATTTCTAAATTGGAACATAAAATCCATCTATTAACAGTCCATTCTGTTTTCTGAATCACTTATAGCGTATTCGCTTATCCTGCACTGGTGCACTCCGATCTGCACCGAAACACATTTAAGTGAGAAGAAAGAAATAAGAAGAAGTAAGAAGGAGCGATCGGAGTGTTTTTTGAGTACACCAGTGCAGGATAAACGAATGCGCTGTTAGTTTAATACGCATAACCGAGTGGCAAACGCAAACGGAATACATTTTTACGCTTTTTACGCAACGTTATGCACTCTCGCACGTGGACTGTCGTCTGGAATTGGAGTACGTGGTCGTAACAACGCCAATGCAACAATGACTTTTAAGATGCTCTCAACAAAATATTTTTGTTTAATAAGTCAAATATTTGATTGATTCTAGTAAAATGATCTCTCAAATTTTTTCGGTACATCCCGCCAAAATATTTTGTTGAATCATTAAAATGTTTGATAAAATCGAGAAAATGATGCAACCAAAAACTTTGATTAACTAAATCCAACGATTTTGATCTAAAATGTTGCTCATTTAACAATAATGTTTTCGGAAATCAACCCAATGCGCTCAATAAAACGATTTCGTTGAATAAAGAAATTTTTTTCTGGATAAATCTATTCCCAATAGAGGTTTTGATAGTTAAAACATATAGAATACTTCTATTATTCTTTTATAAGTTAAAAAAATAAATGTTAGTTGTGAAAAAATTACCATTATATAGAATCTGGATAGGTAGTTTATGTACAATGCCTGACATACCATTTTAGATAGAGGTTTTAATACCTAAAAACTATCTAGAATCTCTCTAGTATTCGCAATAAATAAATAATGTTCTTTATCTATTATAATAATCGTTGTATATGTGAAAGAAGGCATACTTATGTATATTAAATTCAAATGTCTAATTCTGGTTCATTTCTCATTATTTTAATTTATGGTAATTTAATCGATTTAAATATCTACTGTGGGTTTCATTAGACCTCAATTATCATTTTGGAATAAATCGTGAGCATTAAATAAAAACATCAAAATCGGTTAAGAATTTCAGCAATTCAGATGTACAGATTTGTATTGTATTCTAGCTAGCATATTGTGTTGTAGTACAATATTACACTCTATTGTATTGTATGTACTTACCGTGTTGGTTTTATGGTGTCTTTATATTGCACTGTATTCTACCGCATTGTTTATATCTTGGATAACTACATTATCTTTCATATCTGTCCTTCAGGTCTCAAGTGGCGTGTGTGTAAAACATGCTAAGCTACGAGGTAAAGGTGGAATACAACAGTACTGACCAGTTACTATTGGTCGTTTTCTTAACATCTTATCTTTATAAGTCTCACGTGTCTTGTGCGTAATGGACCTTAGGCTTTGTATACAGTGGATGCATTTCTGCGGCTGTTTCTCTTTTCTCGTCTTTGGAGTACAGGCAAAACTTGTTCAACACGTTCTGGCACGAGGGGTCACCAATCGCCTGTGCACTGACCATGAGGTCACCGCTGTGTTGTAGCAGCCTCGCGGAAACCTGCCTTCTGTCAATTCGGTTGCAGCTAATATTATTCTCTGATGGAAGGATGAAAGAGATAAGGAGAGGAAAAATGTACCTACCGTGCGAACACATTCTCATCGCAAGCAGTTCAGACGCGACGCACAAGATTGATCGCGGCTGTGTCGCGCGTCATTTGGATCTCGCGCTTTGCGCTCGATGAAATATTTACTTAACGCTATGCACTCGGTCTTTGCTCTTTTTCCATGTTCTTGCACATGCCTTTTACAATTCAAGGTTGAATCGTTGACAACTGCAATGTAGTGTTTTTCAATTATCTTTTTTTAATGCACCAAATGTGCAAAGGTACAAATTTTCTATATTACTTTTGTCTTTAGTATTTTAAATGCAGATTATATGAATTTCTGAAATTCAGTTTGCGAATTTTTCTTTAGTCGAAAAACGTGCCCGTTAAACACTTAAATGTAACTTGTGTCGTCCCAGGGGAAAAAGTTATATATAGGTTATATAAAGTAAATAACACAATGATATTTTTCGTTTGTGTTATGGACTTTTCTATGTAAAACAAATGAAAAATGTCAGTGTTTTGTCCACTATATATAAATCACAGTCCGCTCTCTGAATAGTTCCGCTCTGAATAGTGCTGTTTCTCCTTATTATTGCTCGATGACATCTTCCACCATTGCGCTATAGCTCCGAGCTCTGGAATTTTAATCCAGTCTCTTTGATTAGTGCCACTAAAATAAATGTACAAAAATAGACTATGTGCCGCATTAATGCTTTACAGTACATGTGATAATTAATCAAACACTCATTAAATCAGTGCTTTCACAAAAACGAATCGCTTTTGTTGAATCAATATTGCGAAAAAAACATCCAAACATATGCACTTCGTACTTGCGGGAGGGAAAAAAGAAAACTGACGAGCGGCACC
>NC_046661.1:56270231-56272320 GCF_010883055.1 Belonocnema kinseyi | reverse complement strand
AAAACGAATCGCTTTTGTTGAATCAATATTGCGAAAAAAACATCCAAACATATGCACTTCGTACTTGCGGGAGGGAAAAAAGAAAACTGACGAGCGGCACCCTTCAGGAAGAGCGGAAGCGAATTCGATGGTACTTCCATGTGCCAAGCGTGAGGCTCACTGCGTTCCACGAAAAAAGATTCCCCTACCAGCCCATATCCGGCATTATTCAGACAACGGACTGTATGTAGTATATATATTATTTACCTGGGATATTTCTATCAATTTGCATTCGTTGTTTTTTATTCTATTTTTCACGAATTATTTTTAGTCTTCTCATATTGTTTTAAATTTCCATGAATGGTTCGGACTTCGTTCTAGGTCCACTTGGATTCAAATGAATAATTGGAATGTCACGGAATCCTTTTATATTTAGTTACGTTTTACTTCTTTAGATTCTTCCAATTCACTTAAACCCGCTTTAATTACACTAGAACTCCAATGAATTAGTTGCACTCAAATAATTTTGACTTTATGAAACTCTTTGCATTTATTTTATTTTATTTCAGTTCTTCAATTCTGGTGTGGATTCTGTTCAATTTTTTTGAATTTACTGTGAAACCCGTCAATAGCCCCCCCCCCCGCTCTTCTACAGCCCTTCTGAGAATTGAAGCTGCGTCGCAGGTAGATATAACAGGACTTACGCGGGGTTGGCGGGGACTGCAATTGTCACTCAGGCGAGCAGTCAGATTTGAGCAAACAAAAGCGGAGCTGTCTATAAAGAGTTAGTTCCCACCCACCATCAGCCCCAAAATCGGCGCTATAGAAGAGTTTCACTGTACTTGAATTTTCTTGATTTTTTTTTAATTTGCTTCAATAAACAATTTACATATTGAAACAGTAGTTAGACATTTTACTGATTAATTAGTGATTCTTGAATTATTGATTAATTAATGAAGTAACCTCTAAGTTTTATAGTGAAGCTGTTTTGTTAGTTTTGCACTTATGAAGCAAAAATAATTGCTTACTGCAATACATTTATGAATTTTCGAGCTGTAAGTGTGCTGGAGCAACTTTAGGAAACATATATTCTGACTCGCATAAAAAGTGCGTATTTAACGGGAGTGTATATGACAGTTGTATCTGGAAAGTAAGGTAATATCTAAAGTGTTTGTTACTTAGAAGAATCAAAACTGTTCACCTGTTTTATTATTCGATTGCACTTATGGGTGTTAAGTTTTCACTATATCTATTTCATTGAATTCACTAAAATGTTATTTTATTATGACTTCTAAATTGACATGGTGCAGTGCTGTAAGCTCTTAAAAGTGTTTATTTCACTAAATAAATAAATAATTCTTCACTGATTGTCAGTGAATCATTTACAGCTATTTCAAATAGTGAAGCATCACTGACAGTCAGTCTCATTACACTGATTCAGACTTAGGAAGCTCTTATTGATATCTCTTTTTTTCTGTAAAGTGGCACTTTTTAAAGCTGTTACTGACTTTTTATGGCACTTGTATGCACAATTTTGTAGTGCGCATCTTCAAGCTGCCCTAAAACTGTTTAGGCCCGTTTTGTTGCGCAGTTCCAAGTGCGCATTAGAAATGTCATGAACAGTCTTTTTATGTCACTTGTGAAGTTAGTCGTATAAATTTCCACTTCACGGATTGTAAAGAGACATCAATATGGATTCAAAAATAGGACCAAAATTTTCAAAATTTAATATTTTCTACGTTTTTAAAATGGTTTAAACATAATTTTTGTCATTTTGTTACACACTTTCTTCCACCCACTTCCTCCCTTGCCGGCCAAACGACTCCTCTCAATGGGAAAACTCGCACAGAATCAGTTCTCGGCATACAAAAATTCACTTTACTGAAATACTAGTCACAGTGTATCATTTTTTCTATGATTAAAATGGAAACTACCCATATTATGAAAAAATAGGCAAACACGATAGCTCGTTTGATCATAAATTTGGACATTTTTTTTAAGTTCTATTTTCATTTTTTCTTAAGAGCATATATCACGTGAGATGTTTTTGTATAAAATTCCGGAATTTCTCAAAATTTTGTACCTCGATCTCAACTCGTGCCATGACTTA
>NC_046661.1:56256755-56270131 GCF_010883055.1 Belonocnema kinseyi | reverse complement strand
TTTTAAAGTGTAATGTAATTAATTTTGAGCTCTAAAGCATGTATACATTTTTTAAGGTGGTTTTTCAACTCTTAAAACATTTTTGTTCACAAGGGGTGTGTTTGTATGACTTGAAGGTAGTTTTTTGGAAACGCATTATATATTATTAGCGAGAAAAAAAGAAGAAAAAATATATCGAAAAACAGTGTTTTCTAAGTTTTATTAATTTTTATGCTGTTTTCATACATATATATTTGACGCTGCATACGTACATGTGGAATTGTAGTTTTTCTGGATAATTTAATAGAGGGGGAAGTTTTCAAGTGTCATATAGTTAATTTGTTATTCTAAATCATGTTCACATTGTTTAAGGTGGTTTTCCATCTTTTAAACCGCTTCTGATCACGAGGGGTAGGTATGTATGACTTAGGGGTAGTTTTTGGGGAACGTATTATATATTATCAGAGAGCAAAAAAATAGAAAAAAAATATCAACTAACAGTTCCTCTTAAGTTGGACTATTTTTAATGCTTTATTCACACATATATACGTTCTGTTGCATACGTTCACGTGGAAGGGTAGTTTTTCGGGAAAATTATGAAGAGGGAGAGATTTTGAAGTGCCATGTAATCAATTTAGAGTTCTAAATCATTTTTGAATTGTTCAAGGTGGTTTTCCAACTTTTAAAACGTTTTTGATGACGAGGGGAGGGTATGTATGATTTTGGGGTAGTTTTTGGGTAACGTATTATATATTATCGGAGAGCAAGAAAAGAGAAAAAAAATATCAACTAACAGTTTCTTCTAAGTTTGATTATTTTTCATGCTTTTTTCATGCATATAAATGTTCTGCTGCATACATTCACGTGGAAGGATAGTTTTGGGGAAAATATAAAGAGGGCGAAATTGTCAAGTGTCATGTGATTAATTTTAAGCCCTAAAACATGTTTACATTGTTGAAGGTAGTTTCCCCATTTTGAAAACGTTTTTGATCACAGGGAGTAGTTGTGTAAGACTTAGGGGTATTTTTTGGGAAACGTAATATATGTCATCATAGAGCAAAAAAAAAGCAAAAAAATCTCCACTTATCGTTTATCGCATTATAATCATTTTTAGTGAGTTTTCGTAGGTGTCGGCGCTGAGTGGACGTCCTGCTAGTGCCGCCACCCTTTTCTCTGAAGTTTAACGAACAAAAAATTTTTTTTTAGCATTAAATTAGCAAAAAAAGCCAAAAATATGGCGTATTCCATTTTGTAATTTGCCTTGGTGAAGGCGCTAAGTGGACGGGCCTGAAAATTTCAATAATAAAATGCTGTAGCAGTTTATTCAAATATTTTAAGGAATATTTTTCATTATTGTTTACGAAATGTATAACTTGCCCGGAAAAAAATAAATGGTAGTAGCGAATTTAAAAGAACTTCAAAAAGAATAGAACATTTTTTCTTTTATAATTTATGTTGGAATATAAAAGATACTTTGCGATATTTATTATTGTCCCAGTATTGGACATGGTTTTTACGTTGTCCCAGTAATGGTCGGTTTACCTTATCACCTAAGCACTTGTTTCCTTGGCCAGTCCTCAATTGAGCGTGTGGATTCCGTAACGTCCTTAACGTTTGGACTCGTTCTTCCAGCACCCCGTGCGTTGCTGAAAGGCGGAAAAATTTCCGAAAATGACCAAGTTCGGAAATTCACTACGCAAACAATATGAAAATGTGCAGCTCGACGAGTCGCATAACTTCAATTGAAATTTTTTTTATGAAATTGGTAGTTTTTTTTTTACTAAAAATTAAAAACCTGAATTTTTCATTGTACACGGAAAAAAAGATATCGCACAATGTTATCGCAAAACCTCTGTATTGAAATAAAGCGCAATATGATACGTGCAAACAGGTACCGGAGCTTTTTAGGATATAATAATGCACTACCATCGCTTGGCCACTACGAGAACCCTCGTATATTTAATATAATAAAATAATAATATAATGTAAAATCTTGCAATGTAAGATACCACGATTTTACGCTGTTATAATGTAATAATTACGATATAGCGCAGAAATAACGTTATATACTGCAATTCTTGCGATATCGTTTTCTCCGTGTGCCGAAATCAATGACTCTTAAAACTAAGCTTGCGAAAACTCAGCTGCTGCTCGAGGAAATGATCTCGGTTTTTTTGCAACTAATAAAAGCTCTGCCGATGCCAATTATGTTTTTGAAAATATAAATTTTTTCTGATATTTTAAAACTGATAATTATTGCAAACCATTACCGTCAGTAATTGTTTCCTCAGAGTTTGATGGGAAAAAGTCTGCTTATGATAACATCATACTCATCATTAGATGCTTTCATGATTTTTTTGAACAGCTTATTATTATTTTGTAATAATATTCCATTTGAATAATGCTAAAAATTTGCTGTTTTTTCTGAAATTTTCAACTTCTCGTCTAATTTCCAATTACAGTGCGGTGCATAATTAATTAAAGTGAATTTCCATAATAATCTTATAACCTTAAAATGAAACGAACAAATAAATTAAAAAAATAAATGTTCATTTAACTGAAAAAGGCAAAGGAAAGTTGAACATTTCAGAAAAAAAAACACAAAATTTCTTAAACTCATCTAAGAAAATATAATTATTAACAATAATAAATTAATTCAAAAACTATTTTTGATTAAATTGCATTAATTATTACCGTACAAAGTGAAAAGTGGACAAGAAGTGGAATATTTCATAAAAAATTGTAAGTACCTAACATCAATATAAGAAAACATAGTTAAGAACAATAGACATTTGTTTAAGCAATTAGGTTGGTTAGATTTTTTTAACCCGTTAACCGTAGGGGAGCGGGGTCGATTTGACCCAGGCCGAAATTTCAAGTCGGTGCCATTTGCGAATTAAGTTATAACACGGGTCCTTATCCCCATATAAAAAATTGTACTCTAGGATAGAAGCCTCACGCATAGTTTCGAGTAACTGTGAACATATTTAGATAAAAAAATAATTTGTTATTACTAAATAAATGGTTTTGCATAGAACAATGTGTATATTTCTATCAAAACTTCTACATTCACACCTAAAATAATTCATGAGTTCATGTTGAAAATTTAGGGTTCCAATTCCATCAAAATTTCTTGCAACTTTTTTTCATTGAAAATCTCTGAGTTATGAATTTTGGAATAAAACTATTTTTTTAAATGAGTTTATTTGTTTATTGCCCTACGGTTAACGGGTTAATTATTACCTCACCCTAAGTAAAAAGTGAGGAAAAATTTGAAGATTTAAAACAAAAACCGCAATTTTCTAGGATTGTTCAAATCTAGTATTATTAACAATAATAAATATTAATTTAAGCAATTATTTTTCAACTTTAATTAATTATTCACCTCACACTAATTGGAAATTGGACGAAAAGTTCAACATTTCAGAAAAAACCGCAACTTTCTAGCTATATTCAGATGGAATATTATTAACAATAATAATAACTGGTTTAAACAATTCATGTAAGCATCTAATTATGAGTATAAAGTATTATTTTGTTTATTAGCATTAATTTGCATTTAAGAAAGGTAAAAACATCATATTTAGCCAAAAACTTTCATAACTAATTTTTTTATTGTGGGGTTAGAATAGCACCCTATAAAACAGACTAATCGGGGTGATTTGTGGAAAGTAATCTATTTTTTCTTGAGCTAAAACTTCACCAATCAGAAATGATCAGTTTTGTCACTTTATTTGTTTTTATAATGTTGCTCTGTGAAAAAAAAATTTTGATTGCGAACCAACATTCTTTTGAAAATTTAATTCTGAGCATTTCTAAAAAAAAGAACTTGAAAATCGGTTGAGAAATACGACCTGTAGGCAATTATGAACAATAAATTCCTATTCTATAGTCTGTTCCCTTATAAAAGACCCTACAGGCGCGTATGTGGGTTGTCATTTCTTCGTGGAGGAGGGTCTTTACCCTTTTTTTACACGTAATTTCTTAATTTCTCTTTTTACTGGTCCCTTGGTCTGAATTTAATATTTATTACTTTCCTTGAGTTTCTTTTTCTAATAGTTTGAATGATTTTTACGAGATGTTAGTCATACAAGAAAAGGACCTCAACGCGCGTAGGTCTCGAGTTATAGGGTTCTAGGTAGCCACTTGAGTTTTTCACTCAGAGGCAGTTCACAAAATACCTGATACATTTTTCAGGAACTTCTCACCCCCCTGCGTGATACTTTTTCTATTGGTATTAACATGGAGAATGATACTTCGGCAGATACTCCCCCCCCCCCCCACACTAAACGCATCACGTATTTTGTGAATGGCCCTTACACGTTTTTTTTGTAATTAAAAAGTAAAAAATTAATAATTCTGCAATCCTCGATTTGGAAGTAAAATATTCAGAATGTTCGAATTATTCCAATTCCAGCAATATGTAATTGGTCCCTAAAGTTTGAATATTGGGGAAGTAAGCAATATCAAATTAAATACATATTGAGCTAAAGTTTCTTCAATTAAACTTCTTGAAAATTTTCAACTTTCCTGTGCTTACTTTGACTTGCCTATGGACAAAATACCACTGCTGGAGTAAGTTCACCTAAACTGAGGTTAGATAACAAACAGAAAAGTATCAGAAAACATATAGCCCACTGTCCGCGAGTCCAGTAAATCAATCCAGGAAAATTTTTTCATGAAGTTGAAGAGCTTTACTTTAAATTTGCTGTAACATCTAAAGAAATCTCGCCTTTTTGAAAAATTGAATAATGGACTGCACGAAAAAAACCAAAATTGGTCGTTCTCTAGGGTCTTCTCTCGGAAAACAGAGCATATAGTCTGTTCCCTGAAAGAAGACCCTACAGACGCGCATGTGGGTTGTCATTTCTTGATGGAGGCAGTTCTTACCCTTTTTTTCACACGCAGTTTCTTAATTTTTCTTTTTATTGGTCCCTTGGTTTTAATTTAATATTTATTACTTCCCGTGGGTTTCTTTTCAAATAGTTTGAATGATTTTTACGAGATATTAGCCATAAAAGAGAAGGACCTCAACGCGCGTAGGTCTCGAGTTATAGGGTCTAGGGAGCCACTTTAGTTTTTCACTCACTCGCTCTTCTTGTAATTTAAAAGTTAAAAATTAATAATTCTGCAATCCCCGATTTGAAAGTAATATATTCAGAATGTTCGAATTATTCCGATTCCAACGGTATGTAATTTGTCCAGAAAGTTTGAAGATTGGGAAAGTTAGCAATATCGAATTGCATATTCAACTAAAGTTTCTTCAATTGAACAAAAGCTCCCAGCTGGAGTCAGTTAACCCAAACTGAGATCAGTAAACAAACAGAAATGTAGTAGAAAAGATAAAGCCCACTGTCCGCCAGTCTAGTAAATCAATCTAGGAAATTTTTTCTCTTAAAGTTAAAGAGCTTCACTTCAGATTGGCTGGAACATCTCAAGATATCCCGCCTTCTTGAAAAATTGAACAACAGGCTGCGCAAAGAAAACCAAAATTAGTCGTTCTGTAATCTGTAGGGTTTCCTCTCGGGGAACAGAGTATAGATTAGACACTAGACTACTTTGGTCGGTACGAGGGAGCCGGTCGACTCGATTCGAGTGCGCGTGCGACTGTCAAAAATCGCTTGTATATTTTAAACAAACAAAACGATGTGGCTGACATTTTGTCAAAGTTTTGCCTAAACATCAAGAAACAATTTTGCCACTGAAAGTTTTCCGTCCGCGAAACTTCCCTGCAGACATTTTCCATCAATATCTGAGGAAACGATTCCTGACGGTATTGGTAACGGCCGAGTTTTCACGGGTTTAGTTTATACAATGCAAATTTCCTGTTTTTAATTTTTAGTAAAAAAACTATAAATTTAATTAAAAAAATTTCTTAACAAATGTTGTGCGGCTCGTCGAGACGCACATTTTCATTCATTTCATATTTTACTAACTAAGACTATCTCTATAATAAACTAGATTGATTTGATCTAAAATAGAATTAAAATTGTTAAATAATAGCGATGGTATAAGAAAAGTCAACTTTGTCCCAACGGTCGGCGCTGTCCTCCCCCCCCCCCTTACCCTACTATACAAATTTCTTGATTATTCTTTAATAAGTTTGTATGTTTTATATCTCTCAAAAAGTAAAAAATATCTCTGCGAGGGGCCCTTCGGCATGAAATCCCGTCAGCTTTATAACCGTTGAAAAAAACTTCTAAATTTGGGAAATAACAAGTTCTCGTATTTTAAAGTCATCATTGATTTTCAGTACTGTGTACCCTAGTTTTGTAGATAACTTCGGACGGTAGTGCATCTTGTTGTGACCCGTTTATTTTGCCTTTCGATTTCAGCGGATTACATGAAAACTCTCGAATTAGTTTGTATAGAAAGTTATTTTAAATGCCAACAAGAAGGATCAATTCAATAAGTCACAGAAAAAACTAACGTTAAATTTTTTGGTATGTGAAATTTCCCGCTGTGAAAGTTTACATTCTATTTGGCGAAAGTTCATCCTGCGATGGAATAGAAGCTGTCGTCTGCTACGACGTCCTTAGCAGTAATAGGAAAACGGCAAAGTATGAGTGAATTCGAGCTATAAGTCGGGAAACCAGATTTAAAAGACACAGAAAAAACAAAAGTTAAAATTAGTTGCATGTGAGAATTGCAATGGTTAAAAACTAAACATATTTCAGCGAAAGTTTCACCGAAATTAGGACAATAATCCTGATCTCGTCTACTGCATCACGGGGAAGTGAGCAAATTTCGGTGAAACGTGTAGAATCAGCAACAGAAAACACGAAAAAAAAAATTATTATCACTGATGTACTGCCTATGAAATAAAGTACACTATTGTAGACGAATTAGAACTTATTTAATGCCATTTAGCAAAAAGCGCGAAAAGCAACTGACAGATGGGAATCCCCATTTCTCTCCAATCAAATTAAGTTAAACGTCGGTAGATAGCACTGGAATCGTAATTATCGCTACATCTCAAATAAAAATGCAACGATTATAAGGCGAAAGATTATCCAGGCAAGGTTAAAAATCGGAAATTATCTTCGATTCATGTATAGTTTATCTGGCAAGGTTAATTTTTGCTGAGGTGAATCTTTCACCTGAAATAGGTGTAAACTTTATCTTTCGTTTTTTCTGTAGTAACGTAGGTAAATATATATTAAAAAGATCAAGAAATTAATAATGATGTATTCAATTTAAAGACATATATATGATTAAAGCTTTTACATGGAAATCAATCGTTCATAAATGTAGATAGGCACACTTAAGATAGGTTAAATTAAGAGAAGTTTTCACTCATACTTACATACACGTTTACCGTCAAACGATACATAAATTTTCTAAACTTTAAGACAGAGAATTCACAAAAAATATTGAATACCTATTTGTGTCGTTGTGATTCCGAAGTGTCGTAGCTGCTCTATATTCTTGGTGAAAAGGGAGATTCAAGATCCAACCTTAAATGTGAGATGTCCAAGAAATTCAACTTAATAAAAATTGGTATTATTTCTCATAACCATCGGCACCTCTCATTACAGTTATGATCTTGGAGGTACTCGTCAAGTTGGTTAGGAACTAAAATAAGCTCAAAGCTGTAAAGACACTTATATTCAGCGTTAGCCGTTAGAATGATAATAACACACTCACGTACACTTAACAGTACTGCCGTGATTTCAGACAACACCTTTAACTGCAAAAAATGGAATAATGAGATTTTATATCGTTGGAATCGTGAAGAAAGGATGCACCTGATTATTAAATTTTTTAAAAACTGTTAATTACTTTTAAAATAATTACTGCTAAATTTGGGGAAAACGCCATTAACTGCAAAATGTGATGAGTCGTGATTTGGAAGAAAGCCGTAACTGACCGTTAACTGCAGACTCACATCATGGAGAGCTGAATACGTCACAGAAAAATTCGAGATAAAGCGGCAACGCGCTTACGGCGTTCTCCGTGTATTGTCTATGTGATTGTTGCAATGAAGGATTAATAAATCGAGGAAGTAAGTTTAAACATTAATTTATTTTAAGCACACACACACGCACACGATTTATACAATCTATCTGAGAGTTAACAGGTGAGAGATTACTTTTATGTTTGAATGTTGAGTTTACAAAAATATGATTGAACATAGCCTGAGGTCGAGCCGATCAGGTGTTTTCTGCTTTTCTGTCTTTTTGAAGTCGCAGGACTTTGGAGCGAACCCCAAGTCTTGACCAAACGGAAAAATACAAAGGGCCTTGTCATGCGCTGATTGGCTATAGATGTAATGGTGGAGGTGGCAGGACACTCCTTCACCTGACGTCACATTTTGGATTCCCGGTACAAGAAAGTGGGAAGTTTATTACCTTGAAAGTTTGAAAGAAAATATTTGACAGTAAATTGCCCTTGTCCAAGGTCTAGGGCGCAAATTGGTTCGCAAAGCTGCATGGAATTATAAAGTTTCAAATGGTTTGGTGTAAGCAAGACAATTAAATTTTATGTTTGAGACGTGAGTTTTGACAAAGTACCCAGCTTACGATGGTTTGCAGTACAAATCTACTGGGCGATCGTCTTTTCCTCCACGGCTACCTGCTTTACCTTCCCCCTCCACTGCGCAACGACACTATACCTCACTGGATTCTAAGTTGCTTCAGGCCCTCGATGTGGGGCGATCGTCTTTTCCTCCACGCTACCTGCGAAACCTTCCTCTTCCACTGCGCAACGACACTACCCCTCACTGGATTCGAAGTTGCTTCAGGCCCTCGATGTTATGTCCCCTATAAATATAATGCGTTTGTCTTTCAAATTACCCACTTCCTCGCCATTTTCACGCGTATACATTGAATAAAAATTCTAATAGGCCCACAAAATCCCTGGCATTTTGACGAGTTTCAGAATATAATCGTTAATATAGGTAGATTTTTAACAATTTCAATTAGAATCTTGAATTTTCATAAGCTCCCCATTGAGTTAATGAAGTGAGTCAAAATAAATGTTCTATTGCTTTTTTTTCGTTGGTAAAGCTGTTGAAAATTGTATTTTTCAAAGATTGATTAAAACTCACTGACGATGGCCACGATTGTGGGCCGAAACGTGTGAAACTAATTAATTAATTGATAAATTATATTAATTAATTATAATTAATTACAATAATAAATTAATTGATATCAATTCACCTGGCCTTAAAGCGAACAACGTAATCAACAATTTCTAAAAAATAATACCTTCCTGAGACACTTACGTTTGTTAACTTAAGTTAATTATTATCTCATTGCAATTTAAAAGTGGACCAAAAGTGAATTTTTTTAGAAAAAACTGCAACATACGAGAGTTATTGCAAGATAATAGTTTTATAAATAATAATAATAACTTGTTCAAACACATTTTCGTAAACTTGAAACAATTATTAATCCACCATAACTTAAAAAGTGGAAAATTGTATTTATTGTTTTTACTTATCTATTATTTATAATTGTATTGATATGCATGTATATAATTGACCAAATGTGGAAAATTGTATCATTTATCGCCCACAAAATGTTTATATATCATATTTATACTTTATTTGATTGGAATTAATCTAATTTTCTATATTTCAATGATTTTCTTGGACATACTGATATTTTTCATATAGAAATAGATATAAGTTGGAAGACAAAGGGATTATCTCCACAGGAGACATAGCATCGAGGGCCTGGAGCAACTTCGAATCCAGTGAGGGGTAGTGTCTCTGCACACTGGAAGGGGAAGGGTACGTAGGTAGCCGTGGAGGAAATGACGACTGCCCTCGATGTGATGTCCCTATAAAGATAATGCCTTTGTCTTTCAAATCACCCATTTCCTTTCCATTGAGTTAATCAATCAATTTTCAACCAATTTTCTATTGTTTTTTTCGTTGGTAGAGCTGTTGGAAATTTAGGAAAAAAACCGCATTTTTCAAAAACTATTATGATGGTATTGATCCTCAAAACTTAGTTTTGTAGAAATTGTTGTTGTACATTGTTGTCTTTGAAGTTTAAAGTCAAGTGAATCGAAAACAATTGACTTGTTTCAAACGTTTTGGCACATAATGGCGATCCTTATCAGTGAGTTTTCTTAAATCTGTGAAAAGTACATAATTTCTTGCAGGTATCCTCTTTTACAATTGAAAGTACTATTCTTAAAAAAAAATCTCTTAACGAAGAACAACTAATGAAAAAACAATTAAAATATAGTAGGAAAATCTTGTAAAAAAATTTATGAACAAATTTTTTTTAAGTTTTCAGAAAACACTGCAATCAAAGAACTGTTTTTAAATTATTTTTTAGCGATGTATATTGAATCCAATTTTTTTGTATTGAAACCCTTAAACACAGCTTTTTATGTATAAGAGAAATAGTGTTAATTAATTAATTTTTCTGGTATGATGAGGAATTATATCTGTGAAAGTCAAATTTTTTCTCTTGAAAGCCACTCTGTAGTAAAAATACAAAAGTAAAAAAAAAAATTTTGTAGCTAAATAATTATTAAATATATTTTTAAAACTTTTCTTTTCCTTATATCAACGAAAAGTTGATGAGAATTTTTTTCACAGTAGTAGGAATACAGATTGGCGAGGAACATTGTACTTAAAAAAATGTATCCTTGATTTTTTATACACAAACTTTCCTTTAACAAAGTTTTATGTTGCTTTTGTCAAAATGTTCATAATTTCAATTTTTCAAGTTGCAATGTACTGAGTTTCCTGTTTTAAAATTATTTCTATGAAAGAAAGCATTTCCAAAATCACACTGTAGTAAAAAATATATTTGTAAAAAAGAGCATTGTAGTTATATAATTATATAATTCTGCTTTTAAATTTAATCATTGTATCTAAAGAATTTGTGAAAGTAGCAAATACATTTTTTTTTTATCCATAAGAATTATTTTTGTAAAAGTAACAATTATTGTTCGCCTTTTAAAATAAACTTTTTCTCGATAAGAAAAGAACATTTTTTAAAGAATACTTAAATAATTATTTAACTACAAAGTTTTTTATAATTTCATTTTTTTACTACAGGTTCATTTTTAAAGGGACTGCAATGTTTTTTGACAACTTTAAAAAAATTTGTTACAAAATTTTAGTACTACATTCTAATTTTTTTTCATCACTGTTGTATTTCGTTAAAATACATTGTTTAAATAATACTGAATGAATTATCAATAGTTATTAATAAAATAAAATTAAATATAAATGTTAAGTTAAATAATGTATATAATTTAGAATCTGAGATATTGCCCAAAGAATAAAACTCCTAATTGTAAAACTGCGTACCTACAAGACGTTATGTACTTTTCGCAGATTGATTAAAACACACTAATAAGGGTCACCATTGTGGGCCGAAACTTATGTTTGTTAACATAAATTAATTATTATCTCACTACAATTTAAAAGCGGATCAAAAGTGAACATTTTTAGAAAAAATTGCAACATACGAGAATGACTGTAAGAGAATATTTTCATAAATAATAATAATAATTTGTTCAAACACTTACTTTTGTTAACTTAAATCAATTATTATTCCACGATAACTTGAAAAGTGGAAAATTGTATTTATTGTTTTTATTTATTCATTATTTATAATTGTATTGTATTGTACGTATAATTGACCAAGAGTGGAAAATTTTTTAATTTTTCTTCCATAAAATGTGCATGTATCATATTTATACATTATTACATTGGAAATAATCTAATTATGTATATTTAATGATTTTCTTGGACACACTGATATTCTTTAAATAGGGATAGATATAAGTTGGGAGACAAAGAGATTATCCCCAAAGGGGACGTAGCATTGTGGGCCTGGAGCAACTTCGAATCCAGTGAGGGGTAGTGTCGCTGCATACTGGAAGGGGAAGGGTACGCAGATAGCCGTGGAGGAAATGACGACTGCCCAATCTACTACGAATATAATAAAAAGATCTTAGCTTAGGGATGACAGTTCTACGTCTATTTATAAGTTTTCAGAGATTTAAAAGAAATGGAAAGTTCGTAGCTTTGAGGAACTTTAAAGTGACAATAAAATATCTTAAAATTGTTAAATAAGAAATTGTTACGACGTAACACTCCAGAATTATGGAACCCCGACAAAAAAGGTCTGTAATTCGAGAAACGCCGTAACTGCATTTATTTTGAACTGGGAAATTCTTTTGCCTATTTCTGAGGTCCGTCATTCGAAGAGTGCCGTAACTTCCCGTTACGGCGTTTTCTGAATTTCAGCATCCCAATCAACACCGTTAACTGTATTTTAGATAATTAACTAACATTTTTTAACCATTTTTTTTTCAAAAAAATGAAAAGTTTATATACAAATTACACTATCAGATTAATAAATGAAAGAGTCCCTGGATGCTTTGTCGCAATTGCCTCTAAGGTCCTCTCTCTCCCGTGCAGAAATTGTCCAACTTATTCCCGACTTATCTGGGCCCGATCGGATTTTCCACATGCGGCCGCAAGGGGGCAGGTGGTGTGGCTCGCGTCAGAACTACGTCGAGTCGGGTTAGGTTAGACAAGATTATGTCAAGTTTTCTTTTATCGTCGTGATATTGTTTTTCTTTCACAGAACTTAAAATGCCAAGCGCAAAAAGTAGATTGCGAGTTCGGAATCTCAGATTTGTTGGTGAGATTTCTTATATCTGCAATGAAAGCAAATGTAAGCTTTAATCCGCTAGAAGAAACATCACCATTCATTTTTAGCTTCTGAAGATTTCCAGTAATGTATTCAAGGGAGCGTCGTCATTTTGAGCGCATTTACTATTTAGTGAATTAAAAAATGTTTTCCAGCTTTTTAGATTTTGATATTATGTTGCTAATATTGTGAAAACAGAGATTACTTTATAAGCTTTTGAAATTTTACAAATTATAGAAACAAAAAATTTAAGGAGCCTTATCTCGGCCAGATCGAACTCCCATTTTGGATGCCCAGTTCTCGGCCCTGTTGCGTAGGGCGTTTCATTTATTGTCTGGTGCGCGACAGATGTCTCTTCTACTTATTTATTAATAATTTTTTCACTCGAATTATGGAAAGGCTGAAATTTTGTACATAACAATTTTTCACGCTTTAATAACTGATAAGGTAAACTTTATATTGTCTTAAATAAATGTTCAGGGACTCATAGAATACAAATAATTTGCTCATTAGTCTATTAATTTGTTATAAACCAATTTTATGAACAAATTAGCAAATAATTTTTTCACTCAAATTATGGAAACACTGAAATTTTGTACATAACAATTTTTCACGCTTTAATAACTGATAAGGTAAACTTTATATTGTCTTAAATAAATGTTTAGGGACTCATAGAATACAAATAATTTGCTCATTAGTCTATTAATTTGTTATAAACCAATTTTATGAACAAATTAGCAAATAATTTTTTCACTCAAATTATGG
>NC_046661.1:56254659-56256655 GCF_010883055.1 Belonocnema kinseyi | reverse complement strand
ATTAGTCTATTAATTTGTTATAAACCAATTTTATGAACAAATTAGCAAATAATTTTTTCACTCAAATTATGGAAACACTGAAATTTTGTACATAACAATTTTGCACGCTTTAATAACTGATAAGGTAAACTTTATATTGTATTAAATGAATGTTTAGGGACTCATGGAATACAAATAATTTGCTCATTAGTCTATTAATTTGTTATAAACCAATTTTATGAACAAATTAGCAAATAGTCTTATTATCGGTAAAAAAAATTTCTGTTTGATTAAAGTGCTTCATATTAATGTAGGAATGATATATAATTATAAGAATAATTTAAAAGTTTATAATAACCATTGTTATAAACAATTCTTATGGCAAAATATTAAAATTTCAGATTTTTTCAAATTATAATTTCCTTTAATCGCCAGAACGACTGAGGTATTTCTTAAAATAATAAATTTTTAATAATAATTGATAAAATATAACAATTTAAATTTTTATAAACAAACTAGATAAACAAATTCAAAATTTTGGCCCTTTCACATAGAAAATTTTTTGTTTTTAAACTGGAAATGTTTTAAGCTATTGGATGAATGACTGTTAGTCACAAAAATATTAGAAAATTTAACAATATAAATTTTTATAAATAATTCTCGTTATAATAATATTGAAATTTAAGGTTTTATCAAATTTTAATTCTCTTTAATCGCTAGCATGGCTCTTGATATTCCTGAATAATGTATCTTTTATAATATTTAAATTATCCATTTGAAGGAATCAGATTTTTTTCTACGTAAAATTGACCATTTTTGAAATTTGTTTATCTAAATTGTTGATAAAGATTCAAGTTGTTATATTTTACTAAATATTAGAAAAGATACATTTTCAGGAATATCAGTAGCCATTCTAGCGAATAAAGAAACTTAAAATTTAATAAAACCTTAAATTTCAATATTTTATCACGAGAATTATATATAACAATTTTTATTGTTAACTTTTCTAATATTTTTGTGACTAGCAGTCATTCATCCAATAGCTTAAAACATTTCCAGTGAAAAAACAAAAAAGTTTCTTTGCGAAAGGACCAGAATTTTGAATTTGTGTATCTAATTTGTTTATAAAAATTTAAATTATTATATAAAATATTATTTAATAATTATTATTTTAAGAAATATCTAAAGTCGTTTTGGCGATTGAACGAAATTATAATTTGAAAAAATCTGAAATTTTAATATTTTGCCATAAGAATTGTTTATAACAATGGTTATTATACACTTTTAAATTATTCTTGTAATCAGTTATTAAAACGTAAAAAATTGCAGTTTTTCCATAATTTTAGTGAACAAATTATTAATACACAAGTAGAAGAGCTAAAAGTTCAGAGCGTCAAGCACTTCAGAATGTAATGAAATTTAATTTTAAAAAAATTAAAAATCGGACCAAAACTGAAGGCTCTGGACATTTTTTAACAAAAAAAAGTGCATTTCCTCCCAGTGTGCGGTGCTTCACCAAAATGTCTACACCTCTGTAAAGCCGCCTAATGTCACCTGACTTCTTAATCAATACATGGTTCGTCATATTTAAGTATGCGTACAATCCTTATAAAATTGGAGATTAATTCGTGATCATATAAATCACAAATTTATGTCACATGTTATTTTTCCTAAACAAAATGTTATGTTATTTTTCACGATTAAAACAAAATCTATGCCTTGTAATAAAAAGTAGTCTGAAGAAAATATGTAGATGTTTTGAGATGAGCAATTTTGCCTGGTAATTGCCTGGAATATTTTATTTCTATTAACATTCTTGACGATTGATACAAAAGCTATGCCAGTGAACCAAAAGTGGAAAATTGATGAAATTCGCGAAACTCAATTTCCACGTAAAACCAACATGTACTCATTAATATGAGAATGTAAGAAAAATTGAGAGAAAGAAATAAAAAGAAGGAAAGCCAAAGAGAATTGGAGAATGCGAAACATCGGCCTGATATTCTTGTGTGTATGC
>NC_046661.1:56243496-56254559 GCF_010883055.1 Belonocnema kinseyi | reverse complement strand
TTCGCACATGCGCAGGTTCAAACTTCACGCAGCATAAATCATTCGACGGAGATAATCTCGCTCGATGCCCGTTTAATCTCAAGTATCATGATTTCGTTTTATTATAGGTGTGTGAAAACTGTTCCATGAACTGGACGAGCTTCGAGGTTGAAATGTGATTTTATGCCGACGAGGAAGTAGAACGGTTAAAATTTTAGCGAGTGGTAAGCGAGATAACTTATTACATTCAATTTCACAGTGGCTAATTAAAATTTACTTACTAGACCCAGTAGGGTCTATTCACGAAAAAAGTAATCAAAGAAGGCGCGTTGTGCCTGAATAAAGGGTTTCGTAACCTATTAAGACGTAAATAAGTAATTCAAACATCCCCCTCCCATACTTCCACTCCTTCTATATTCCCCTCTCCTCTCGTACTTCCCCTCCACCCTCTTTAACCTTTGCTTCCTTTCACAGTCCCAACTTCTTCCTCATCTACTTTCCCCTATACACCCGACTTCTAGGAATTACTCAACCACGAGTAGCTAAACAGAGAGTCGGGTGTATTTCCCCTTCACGTACTAGTCATATTTTGAAAAAAAATGAAATAAAACGGAAGTTTTCTGGTACTTTTGTCACAAAAATCCTGATGAAACCTGACATATTTTAACTCACGAATAATCAAATTGAACATTTCTGGTACAGCATTTCTGAAGAGTCCTGGTGAAGCAGGGCATATTTTTAACTTTATTTTGTACTGTTTTCCTACTCAAGCAGTAATTTTTTCGGGCTCAGATATTACGTATACTTGTAAATATTTTTTTAAATGTAACTTTTTTTTAGTACTAATGTCACAAAAAAGGATGGCTCATAATAAACGTCGTTTTAACTTGAATGTTACTTTAGTTTTAATTCAGAATGACTTTGTCGAAAAGCTAGACCGACCCATAAGGAGCACTAATATTTTTAATAAGAAATAAAATGGAACATCGATAGTATTTTTATCCCTACTGTTATTTACGGCAAATACAATTTTCAAACAAAAAATTTAAGTTAGGCTTTTTTTCGTACCGTAATATGGGGCTAAGCGGAACGTGGAGAATAAAGCTTTACAGGAAAAATTAATGATACAGTTTACATCGCTTCCAGGAGAAAGATTCACCGCAACAAAGATTAATCTTGCCAGATTTTTATTCAAGGTGCAGCGAGAAATATGAAGCAAGCGCTATCTATCGTCATTTAACTGCCTTAAATTAGAGAAAAATGGGGTTCCCATCTGTCAGATGCGAACCGCGCTTTTTGATAAATTCTATTAAATGAGTTCTAATTCGTTTAAAATAGCGTAATTTATTTCGAAGGAGATATATCATCAAGCACAATTTTTTTCGTTTTTTCTGTTGCTGATTCTACATGTTTCACCGAAATTCGCTCACTTCCGCGTAACGCAATAGCCAAGATCAGAATTATTCTGCTAACCTCGGTCAAACTTTCTCCGAAATATGTTTAATTTTTAACTGCAGCTAGTCTTTCCTGCAATAAAATTTAATCTTTATTTTTTCTGTGTCCACACATGCGTTTCATTCAATGAAAGAAAGCAAGACATGAACTGCAAAGATTTTATGTGCCCCGCTCTACCCTGCGTGTATCCGCCCATTTTTCAAGCAGGAAAAGAAAAATAATTTGCCAAATTCAAGATCTTCTGTTTGCCCCTTTTTCTGTTTTTTGGTCCTGCTTAGTCCCATTTTAACTGTCCAACAAGAAACCAATTTTGCCAAATTTTTTTTAAAACTGATTTTTTGAGAACTAAGAATTTATAGTTATTTTAACTTCTTTAAGTTTTGGTTCTAATTTGAAAAGATTTTACTAGTTTCTGGAAATAAGAAAAATATTCAAAAATGTCCAGTTATGTGATCCTTAATATATTGAACCAACCCAGGCACCTTAGAATTTCTGGGTTCCTATAACTACTGGGGTAAGTAAATCATGCAGGTTTCCCTGAATGGGGTTCGCGCATTTGGATAAGGAGACCATTGATGGTATTGTAGGTCGGGAGGGTGAACTTTACGCTTGTTGCAATGGTGAAAGGCATTCGAAGCCCTTCTTGACAAATCGACGCTTGTCAGGAAACTCCATTCTTCGACCACGGAACCTATAAGATCAGATTTATCACATGCTGCTTTCCCAAATGTTACGGGCATAAATAAAGCCAATAATCGAAATTTGTGTCGGAAAGAATAAGTCTCTTTCTTCCCCATTTTTGAAACATTTGTCAACGATCTAGACTCCATACAAATTGACTATCTTTTTCAAATCTGTTGTAAAAAAATTGAAATATATTTAAATTGATTTTGCGGAATTCTTGGTAGAATTGATAAGTCATGTTTTCAAAATCTCTAGGGAGGAATGATAATAAGCAAGTATTAATAATAAATAAAAAAATTAACCAAAAAAGTTCAAGATAGTTCAATTTTACAGAGTTACCTCTAGGGCGATTTTGTAATTTGTGTTTTTTAGTTGGGTGTGACGGTCAATAATCACGTTTTCCCTTGGCAGAGAATAAAAACGGGGTACTCATTATAAGAAGAACTAGGTTTTTGAGTGCTAATAGTGTACAGTCGAATTAGGCATCGGGTTTGCAAATTTAATAATATTTTTCTTATTAACAAAAAACTAAATTATGGTGCAGTTTTTCAAGAAGTTTGTGTACATTGTTGCTTTCGGTGAAGAAACACCAAATAATTTAAGAAATAATTATACTTATACTTTAAACCAGTTCTGGATCAATTTAATAATTAATTATATGGTTTTCTCTGTTACATATTGGCTGCAATGAATTTGTATTGCTATACAAAATTTGTGATCTTATTTTAATTATAAATTTCTTGAAGAAATTTGCTCAAGGTATATGAAAAAACATTTTTTCAGGTTCTTGAAATCCAAAATTGGCGAAAGTTGGAGAAACGCTATTTTTTTAACAACGATGTTTTCGGAAAATAGCTACATAGGGTTTGACGATGGCTTGTTTTCTGTTAATAAATAAATGCAAGTATTTTGACAGACTGGCGGATTTTCGGATTTTAGTAGGTTCTCCACCCAAACAATAATAAAAGAGAGTCGCTGAATTCAATGACGTTCTTATAAATCCCAGTAATAAAAAAATCACGACAGCAATTTCTTTGATTCTTAGGTAGACTGACTTTATGGCACTTTGTACTGTATGAAGCACGAGTCTTAAAGGTATCTTCATTTTTTTAAAATTCTTTTTCACCAGTTTTCGGTCATTTTATTCAAAAAATTTAAAATACAAATTTTGTAAACTATAGTTTTTTTCGTTTCTAGGTTTAACTTTCACAAAGAATTGCAGTAATTTTAGTCAAATTACATATAAATAAGTTAAACAAACGCGTAGATAGGGCAACTTGGGAGGTGCTTATAAGAAACAAAGATATAGAGGGAGCATGGACTAAGTTCCGGAATATCATTGTTAGATATGCGATCGAAGTGTGTGGTACCGCGGTTGTGGGAGGAATATCGGGTGATGCATGGTGGTATGATGAAATTCGAAATGCCCAAAAAAACAAAAAACTAAAAACAAACAGGCATACAGGAGAACTTCGAGCATCACGGGTCTTAGCGTTGAGGAAAGAAATAGACGTAAAAATGATGGCAGACACAGAAATAGGATACTCAAACGACTAGTTAAGGAAAGTAAAAAGATCAAATTAGAATAGAAGAAGAGAAGAAAATACAAAATGACTTTGAAGGAAACAAGAAACTGCTTTATAAAAAATTAAGGGAAATAAAAGTACAGAATTCGTCCACATGAGAAATAGTAAAGGGGAAATACTACTTGATGCAGACAGTGACTTATCCTGTTTAAGAGTGATGCCTCTTGTGCACAAGCGCATCCCTTTGTGCACAGGTGCTTATACCTGATACCTTCTTTCTTCTGATTACGCGATTGTCACCAAGTTAGGGTCGTCAGTAGATAATTTGGAAATAAGGCAAACAGTTTTTATTTTTTTACTTAAAAATTACACTTTGCAACATTTTTTTTGTCCTTAAAATAAGCCCAAGACAAAAATCCCAAAAGAATAATATAATATTGTTTAAAGGACAGGAACAATATCAGGCAGTGATTATTTGCAAAATATAAACCTAATTCAAAATGAAAATCAATCTGAATAAAATTGTTTTGAGTAAGAAATGTATTTTTTTAAATAGTTCCCATATTTAAAACTGTAGAACGTAAAAGGAAAGCTTTATTATTAATCGGCTTTCAATGCACGCTTTGCTGCAGCAGTAGTCGGATAATTTTCTGATCAGTTTTCAGGCATGGTCTGGCTCGTCACGACTAAATTTTTCTAATCAATTTTCGATATATTCATGGACCTCAGTTTGAGTAAGCTTAGTTCAACAAATGTATTTTATACACAGACATGTGAAAGTAAGTATTTAAAAAAAAATTTATTTTTCAAACTATCGATTTGAAAATAACATAATCAATATCTACGAATATTTTCGATTCCAATGATATATTACTTGCCTAGAAAAGTTGAAACTTTGAAGGAGTTTAATATCAAGAAACTTTAGCTTTCTTAGTCTTTGGAATCAGAAAAATACGTAGTTTCCGAATATATTGCTTTTCAATCACTGATTGCGAAATTCGGTATTTTTAATTCTTAAACTTTTATCCTATTTCCCAACAAAGGACATCTGAGGAAAAGGATGGCCTGACCAAGTTCGCAGGTACTACCATGAAGGTAGATCGTAGGGCATCCAGGACTACAGGTGTGGGTCTGCATCTATAGGAGGGCTGATGTCGAGTTGTGGCTGGGTCAGGAAAACACAATGGAAGGCCGGAGGAAAATTGTCGCTAGTTGACTTAACTAGTTTTAGGTTTTCCTTCCTTTTAAGCAGTTGTTAATTTGTGTCTGCGTGTGTCGTTCCAGTTTGTCCTTCCTTCTTCGTGCTGTCATTTTGTGTTCGTGTGTGTTATTTCAGTGTTTTCTTCCTTCTTCTTGCTGTCAATTTGTGTTTGTGTGTTATTATGTGTTAACTCTAGCTGAAATTAATTAGATTAGTTTATTTATATTCTAGTATTATATTGTTGACAATACATATTTCCTATCAATTTTTAAACATGCCTGCATAACAAAATGTGTTTTGTACATTTTGCTGTCAGTCCTAAGCCTCGGTAAAGTGTGAAGGAAAATTCATGGGAAATGTGAGTTGATCGTTCAAAGGCGAACGACGAGAAGCGGAGAAGGTAGTAGCATGGAGGGGGAAGACACCATCCGCTGTGTTTTCCTGACCCAGCCGCAACTCAACATCAGCCCTATAGCAGGAGGCTTAATGGCCGAGCCTGCGTCTGCAAGTCCTAAGCCTCTAACAAATAAGCCACTTTGAGTTCTTAGTTGCCCTCAAATCTTCAGGGTTGGCGAAAAGCTGCTGTTTACCTAAAATTTGTGAATTTTATTCATTCTTGTAATTGCATCAAAGTTATAAATTAAAAAATAATACACATTTAATTTTCATAAATCTGTTTTTAATATACTCAAAACTGCTTGTTGAAAAATTCAAGTTGAACAACAATATCTAAGGCCCGCTACGAGTCGACAAATATTGCAATTTTATGCAACTTTGGAGATATCTAACATTTTTTTATAACTTTGTTGATGTATCAAAATTGGATAAAATGCATCTTTACTAAAAAGAGAACAAGTTTATAAAATGGTAAATAAATTGACTTATAATTTCTTGAAGAAAATCGAAGAAATAAAAAAAGTATACGTTTTACGTGTTAAACTCCACAAGACATCAAATTTGAAATAAAAAGTTTTAAACATTATTTTATTTTAAAATAAAAAATGTGCACTAATTTGTTCCCACAAGAGAACGATTTTTCATCGACGCCCGTTGAAATTTCTCAAGTGTGATTTTTAGCACCACCCTAATACACGGGTATCAAAGAGACTGTGAAGGTAAATGGGAAATATAGTGACAGTTTCCGTATTATGCAATGTGTTAAAAAAGGATGCGTTACGTCATCATGGCTATTTATATTGTTCATGGACAAGTGTTTAAGAATGGCCCTTTTCGACGAAGCAGGTGTGGATGTCGGAACAGTAAGGGTACGTGGGTTAGCTTTCGCAGATGATAAAGTTGTTACAGCAGAGTCAATCGAAGACTTGCAGAGGAATGTTCAATAAACTGAACGCAAACATGAAGAGCATGGGCCTCAATATTATCGCAAATAAAACAAAGACTATGGCGTTCGAAGGAAAGAGAGAGAAAACAATATGTAACATTGTATTAAATGATGAGATAATTGAACAAGTTGAGAAATTCGTATACCTTGGTAGCTTATTCACTAGGGACGGAAAGATAGATGCAGAGTTAGATAGGCAGATAAACGAAGATAAGAATGTTATTGGTAGATTAGGCTCCCTTAACGTAACCGATTGATATGAGATTACTGCGCGTAATATGCAGGAAAACTCTAATGGACAAAGTGAGTAACGAGATTATGCTAAAAACATGTGGTGCAAACGAGACATTAGTTGATACATGGGAAAAAAATCGGTTAAGACGGTTCGGGCATGTTGAGAGAATGCTAAATGAGCGACTGACGAAACATGTGTATGAAGGCAAAGTAAATGGCAGACTGCGGATAATTGTTAGAATGTGTGAATGAAACCCAAGTTAGAAGAGACATAAGAAGCCACAGAAATACGAGAGCTTGCATAAAAAATGCATGGACGTGTAAGAAGCTAGAGAAGTATGCCAGTATAGAAAAGTATGACGCCAAATAATTAATAAAAAGAGTGTCAGCAGAGTGAATGACGCCTGAAACAAAAGACTTTGAATACTGATGGACCCATGTAGGGAACCTCACATGCCGACTTTGTGAGGATCTTCACTTGGGGTGATTGCTAGAGAGATTGATCAGGGACCTGGGTCGGAGCATTGTTGCAGAACGAACAAGTTATTAAATAAATAACATGAGAATTCTAGATCAATCTAAAAATGCTATAAACCCTTCCTCACGTCACTCCCTTCCCCATCGAGTGATTCACGTCTACCCCGAAAAAGAAATGGCCTAATGGTGTAATAATAAATGAAAAACATGTAAAGTTTTGCGCATAGAAAATTGGTTCCTTATAATACATTTCAGCTTTAATTTTATTATATTACTTACATTATTTTAGTGCATATATTCCTTTACATTTATCTGTTTTAATTGATATGTAAAAACGTCTAAAATTTCTCACTCGTTGGTCAGTAGTAAAACGAAAGTTTAAAGTGTTTATATATTAAATCCGTAGTAATAAGCCTGCCGAAAACATTTACACTGCCGGTTCGGGCAAGGGAGTTCGTTGTCGGCTATTTTTTTTCCCTCTCGGGTGTGAAGTTCAGAAAAGCGTATGTTTGCAACATTATTTTAAGTCTTGTATACTGATGTATTTCTATTCCCACATTACAAACTATTGCTACCGTTAAAAATCCAACGTCTCGTGGGGGGTGGGGTTCACCCCTTTGACTAAGAAGAAAAAAAAGTTTGTGAAGCTCCTTTCCCCTTTACAAAATATCTTGGGATTTTCAAACTATCCCTTTTCGGCTCATTGGAGACAAAGAAATGAGAAAAGAAAACAAAGGGAAAGAAAAAGAAAACGTAACAAAACCAACCTCTCAATGTTTCCTTATTCATTCTGCGTCTTTTTTTTATTATTGAGGAATCAGCATGGTTCGACACCAATTTATATCTCATCAGGGATTATTCATAGAAAAACTACAAACTTTGTTTAATAGAATCTTATGCTGTTTAAATCTCATATAATACCTAGAAATCAAACCATAGATATGTTTACAAAAAGTTACTTTGCCTAATTTTGTATTCTTTTATGTAAAAATAATAAACATTTTAAAATTCTTTTTTATAACGATACTAAAGAAACAATTTTATCCAAAACATAGTTAATGCAAATTCTTATTTTCTTACTTAAATAAACTTCCCGCCTGTTGTTGACCGGTCCTTGAATGATATGAGTTACATTTTCCCATTTTAATAAATTTCTTTGAAATTAATAATTAAAAGAAAAGGAAGCTAATTAAATAAATACTAAGGATTAACAGTTGTTGAATATTAACTCACAGGGTATAAATGTACACATTATAATCTAATGTTTGTGCTCAGTCATCACGACACTAATTGAATTTATGTTAAACGTCACAATCACAGTCTCAAATTAAGGAACTTTTATTTAAATATATACGCAATTCCCGATATAAACACGGTTTTGGGTACGGCTAGCAGTGGCCTTGAGCACAAATCTGAGGAATGCAAACGTAAATATTCAGGGCCACTTGGTACATTCTTGTTGGATTTACACGAATGCAGCAGATCATGTAACTAATGCGCTGAGAATACTGCCCTTGTTCTGTTTCCAGTTTGTCACGCTTAAGGGGGTAGTAGGATTAATTCGGCTAAAAAAGGCAATTTTTAAAGAAGTTTTTAAGAAAAAATGGTTATTTCAAATCTATTTTAATAATTGGTACATAAAAAAATAACACTTCAAGAATATTTTCAAAAATTTTCAGTAAGACATAAACATTTTTAAGCTTGTGACGGCAGATTTTCGGATACGCCCTGAAGAAAAGTAACTTCGCCATGCCACCCAGAACTCAGGACTAAATCATCTGAAACGAAAAATAAATAAAACTTTAATTAATTTACGAGTTTCCCTAAGTCGTAATATTTTGAAGAGAAGACACCGATAATAAAATTCAGCGTTGCGACCTTGTAAATTATGTATAGAAATAGTGTACGAAATTTTATAAGGATCGGTTCAGTAGATTTTAAGTTACAGTTTGCACCGGCTTTGAAAACGTTGAGCGCAAGAAAAACGCTTCAAAGTTTTGTATAGTAAGAAACCGAAATTAAATATACTCATACAGAATAATCAATTCCAGGCCCACAAAGTATAGAACTTTCATCTAGCATGTCCAAATCAACTTTTTGCTCTTGCATACGACGAATTCTGCCTTCTTTGGTCTATTCCGCAGCTCGATGATCGGCTGTGCTCATTTGTGTATTATCCAGTGATAAATGTTGAAATGCCGAAACTTCGCTCACTAATAATACTGTATCTTTCTCAATTTTTCTCCGATTAAATTACAATATTCACACAATATTCTTAAAATGTTGTACACTCATTTTAGGAAATAAAAAGCCAGGCTTTTTCGTTAAATACCCTACTATCCCCTAAACTCAGCACGATTTACCTTTTGGTCCTGCGGTCCCCGCATCGACAAAATGCCGTGGACCGTGGACTTAAATTCCAGAACTAGAGTAAACACGGAGCACTTATATCGGGAGTTGAGTGAACATTCGATAATTAAAAATTAAAAACTGAAAGTTGTATTATTAGAAAGATAATTCTGAAAATTTGTCAAAAAGACAAGAAAAATGAACCTACCGGTAAATAAATTTTTAATTCTTTTTTCTACATTCTTATCTATAATGAAAAGGTATCGTTTAATGTAAAAAAACATTTTTAGACCACTTTTTTGAAGACTTGAAAATTCCATCTACGGCTATTTTTAGTGCATGCAAATGCGAACAATTCATCTCTTAGCCTTTTTTTAATAAAAAGAAAATTGCAAGAGTTAGAGCATTTTGAAAATTCAGAAGAAAGGGAAAACATTATTTTTTAAGGCCCTACAATTATTATTATTATTATTATTGTTATTATTATTATTATTACGCCATTAAGCCATTTCCCTTTCGGGGTAGGCGTGACTCGCTTGGTAGGGGAAAGGAGTAGTGTGTGGAAGGGATAGACATTTTTCAGATTGATGCAGAATTCTCGTGCTATTTAAGTAAATAACACGTTCGTTCCGCAAAACTGCTCCGACCCAGGTTGCTGATCAATCTCTCTAGCAATCACCCCAAGCGAAGAACCTCACGAAGTGGTTATGTAAAGTTCCCCACTTGGGTCCATTTGTAGCCAAGGTCTTTGTTTCAGGCGTCATTCACTCTACTGACACTCTTTTTATTAACTATTTGCCGAAATACTTCCCTGTCCTGGCATAATTCTCTAGCTTCTTTTATGTCCATGCATTTTTTCATGCAGGCTCTCGTGTTTCTGTGACTTCTTATGTCTCTTCTAACTAGGGTCTCATTCACACATTCCAACCATTCTTTCTGCGGTCTACCTCTGGGAACACTGCCATTTACTTTACCTTGATACACTTGTTTCGTTAGTCGTTCATTTGGCATTCTCTGAACATGTTCGAACCATCCTAATCGATTTCTTTCCCATGTGTCTACTAGCGTCTCTTCTGCACCACCTTCTTTTAGAATTATCTCGTTACTTACTTTGTCCATCAGGGTTTTCCCGCATATTATGCGCATGAATCTCATGTCAATTGCGTTAGTTTTACTCTTATCTTTTTCTTGATAAGTCAATGTCTCGCTACCGTATAGTACAGTCGGTACAAATATAGAATTATGTATTGCCATTTTAGCTTTATTTGATATATTTTTACTTTTGAAAAGGGGACCTGCTCTACCAATAACTTTCTTACCTTCATTTATTCGTCTATCTAATTCCTCATCTATCTTCCCGCCCCTAGTAAATAAGCTACCAAGGTGAACTTACCAACTTGTTCAATTCTCTCATGATTTAATAAAATATTGCATAGTGTTTTCTCACTCTTTCCTTCGAACACCATAGTTTTTGTTTTATTTGCGTTCATTTTGAGGCCCATGCTCTTCATGCTTGCATCTAGTTTATTCAACATTCTTTGTAGGTCTTCGATAGACTCTGCCATAACAACCTTATCATCTGCGAACGCTAACCCACGTACCCTTACTATTTCGAGATCACACCCTCTTTGTCGAAGAGAGCCATTCTTAAACACTTGTCCATAAATAATATAAATAACCATGAAGACATAACGCATCCTTGTCTAACTCTTCAAATAATATCGAAACAGTCACTCATTTTCCCATTCACTCTTACACTCGCTTTGCTACCTGTATATATTGTTTTTATAGCTTGTAGGATCCATCCATTGACTCC
>NC_046661.1:56238613-56243396 GCF_010883055.1 Belonocnema kinseyi | reverse complement strand
AGGGAGCTCTTCTTAATATTTTGACACCAAAATCATGTCGATACACCTTACCGACTGCGAGTAAAGCCACCCACGCTTTAACTTGACAGACTGTATAATGATTCCAATCGTTTTCAATTGGGTATCTATTATTCTGAGTTAGACGTTAATATTGTCACTACATTATTTTGATATTGCAAGAATTATTTACAACCGGCTTTTTACTCTTCAAATAAACAAATGTCTACAATATGAATATAAGAAGAAGTAAATAAACATTTTACAACAAGAAACCGACTAAATCAAACTACTACTACCTGCTTGATCATCACACTATATCACTGACACGTTCGTGAAGGGGCATGTTTTTTGTATCTTGTTACAACCATAGATACTATCGATGTTTCATTCGGTATACCGCCTGAACAAACAATCTAATTTTTGTTTTAAAATTTTTTGTTAAATTATTAAAAATTTAATTTCTAACTAACAAAAGCGTGCATGCCATGTACATTACAAGCGAAAATTGCAGAATGCGCATTGCATGCAAGTGCATTTACTCAATTCAATACGATTGAATACGATTGGGAACAATTGACGCAGTCAGCAACAATTTAAACCGATAAAACTTTCGATCACTCTTCATCGTTGTAAATCGTTTCCAATCGATGATTTCTAGAAGGGTGGTTGCCTCCAAGGTTCACTTAGAATTTAAATTCCTCGAGGGAGATGTATTTTTTACACCTGGTGCACTTGGAGGTTATTGTTTAATGACGAGTCATGACAAAAATTGGTTGTTTGCCTCCAAGGTTAATTTAAAATTCAACTTCCTCGAGGGAGATGTGTTTTTTACACCTAGTGCACTTGGAGGTTATTGTACATTGATGAGTTATGAAAAAAATTGGTTGGTGGCCTGCTAGGTGCATTTAGAACTCAACTTCCCCAAAGGAGGTGTATTTTTTACACCTGGTGCACTTGGACGTTATTGTCTAATGACGAGTCATGAGAAAAATTGGTTGGTTGCCTTTAAGATTCATTTAGAACTCAGCTTCCTCGAGGAAGATTTTTTTGCAGCTGGTGCAAACTAAATTTGTGGGGACGACGGTCGTGACCTACCGGAGTCGACCTGGGGTAGTGTTACTGATAGCAAAATTTTATAGGAACTTCCAGAGTCCATTACAGGCTGTGATTTGCAGACGGAAAGTTAGTAGAATTTCTACGAAAATTCAACGGAATTTTCAACCGGAATTCTGATAAAATCTTATATAAACTCAGAAAAATGCGCGAGTTACAGTTTCGGAAAATATTAGAAAAAACGGCAAGATACCGCTGGAACACTTTCTGATCAATTCTGAGAGATTCTGAAAGAAAATGGCGCTACAGTTTCAGATAGAATTGCGGATGCAGATTTCGAAAAGGATCTGAAGGATATGGAAAGCTTCGAAAATATTATTCTATCAAAAATTTTTAGCAGAGAAGATAAACTAGAAAGTCTAAAATGCTTATGGACGTTTACTCTGTATCGCCCCCCCCCCTCTCGGTCTCTCTCTCTCTCTCTCTAAAAAGTGGGATGGGACTGTTTCCAAGATCTGGCAATGCTGGAGATTTCTCGTGTAAAAATCAATGTTTGACGATGCAGGAAACAAGACCGAAAGAGAGGTCTTTGCATTACTTCCCCATTTGTGCACAAACATTTTAAAATTAAAGTCTAAGATTCAACAACTGTAATTTTGGGATTGTGAATTCTCTTTTCTTTAAGCTCTTTCGGTTTTAGCAAGCACATTCTCATCACGATTACCTTAATATTTGTTTCTTATTTTACGTTAAATTTTACTCTTAGCTACGCTGAAATATGTATCATTTTAATAAATTTATATAATTATAATTTATAATATGCATTGCTATTGGAACAGACGTATTATTATTTCCTGGTTCTTATCATTTATTCATTTTTAATCTTTTCTTTAACATTAGAAGAAAATCTAGTCGTTCGTTCGTAAAATTATTTCTTACAAATTTGTAAATCCTTTTTGGGTGAACAACTTTCATCTATTTCATCATCTATTAAGTATATTTCATCTATATTTCATCTACTATATTTCATAAAACATTTGTAAATCTTTTTTGGTTGAACTCCTTTCCTCTCCATTTTTTCGCAGCTTGTGCCGTTTGTCTAAAACTTTAATTTTCATTATTTTCAGTATTGTTTTTACGAATAAAAGAAAAAAAAACTTATCCTATAAAAAAGTAATATTTTTTCTTATCTTGCTTGGTTTTACGGTAAAATGAAGTTATTAATTTTTCATTATTTCTTGTACGATCAAAATTCGAATATTTTATTATTAAAAAAACATTTCTGTGGCGAAATGTTGTCACAGGCTTATACTGCCCAATATGTCGAAGGCATTTTTGGTTAGAGTTGGATTTTTATTTGATCATTTTGATCATCAGATCAAGTGATTTGATGAGAGCAGTCTGCCCAGACATATTGGACAAAGCCTGGTTTTTACCCCATCATTGACGGACTGGGTTGCAGTCAAGTACACGATGGGGGGACCTACAGCTTAAGGTGGGTTCCGAACCACCAGAACCTCGGTAAAGGTACATTGAAAAATTTCCAGAGGTACCGGCTCAGGGATCGAACCCCGGACCTCTGAGGTGAAGTCCAAGTATCTAACCATTATTATTGTTATTATTATTATTATTATTATTATTATTATTATTATTATTGCACCATTAAGCCATTTCCCTTTCGGGATAGGCGTGACTCACTTGATGGGGAAAGGAGTAATGTGAGGAAGGGATTTAAAATTTTTAGATTGATCCAGAATTTTCGTGTTATTTATTTAAATAACGCGTTCATTTCGTAACACTGCTTCTACCCAGCTTGCTGATCAACCCCTCTAGCAATCACCACAAGTGAAGATCCTCACAAAGTCGTTATGTGAGATGCCCCACTTGGGTCCATTAGTGCGCAACGTGATTTCTAAAAAAATTTTTAAAAGCTATTATGATAATCTTGTAGGTGGGACTGACGTTAGAACTACAATCTCCACCACATGACGATTTGATACTTAACTTTGACATAATTTCGACTCAGAAAATAAACTTATTAAATGAAGGTGTTCGTTGGGTGTATAATCTAAACAATGAAAAATACAAACTACAAAATAGCCTCGGAAAGGACTGGAACTTTTAATGACAAAAGGCATGCACACCGAAAATCTAAAGGTCATGTTTTAGGCGACGAATGGAGACTGGGTGTTTGGAATGCCAGGGCAGTAAATGATCTCAAGGTAAAAGAATTGCGTGAAACTATGGACGTGAAGAAACTAGATATTTTATGTGTACCCGGAACAAAGAAAAAGGGATGCGAAACTAAAGACATAAAAAACGGCGTGTTGAAAGGCGGATTTGAAATATGGTCAGGAGTAGACTTTGAATCACATAGTAAACAAGGAGTAGGTCTGATTTTGAATGAAAGAGCAAAGCAGCATCTCGGAGACCATGGTTTCGTGTCTCCCAGACTGCTGTGGGCTAGAATGAAAGTAGGAATCAGAAGCCTATTTATCATAGCATGCTACGCGCCGGTCTACTAGGAGACATGAACGGTTGGGTGGGCATCCAAAATCAAGATACGGAAAGAGTATTAGGTAATTTTGGGGATCCAAGAACAAACTATAACGGAGATAAATTAGTTGGTCTATGCTTAGAAAGGGGTCTGTTTATTACAGATACTTGGTTTAGGCATAAAATGATCCACATGTACACCTGGTCTAAAGGAAATAGCCGCAGTATAATTGACTTTGTTGTTGCGGATGAAAGACGAAGGGAGTTAGTCAAAGATACAAGAGTCCTGCGGGGTCCTGAATGCAATACTGATCACTACCTTCTGATCTCAAAAATTAACTTAGGTCGGGGATGGACAAAAAAGAGAACCAAGAAAGCAAAACAAACGCGAATTAAAATTGAGAACCTACAGAAACCGGATGTGCCAATAGATTTCCAAAATAAGATAAACGAAAGCATAGATAGGGCAACATGGGTGGACCGTATAAAAAACAACGATATAGAGGGCGCCTGGACAATGTTACGAGATATGCTTGTCGGATGTACGATCGAAGTGTGTGGTACCGCAGTTGTAGGAAGAATGTCTGGTGATGCGTGGTGGAATGATGAAATTGAGGCTGCCCAAAAAGCAAAAAGAGAAGCGTACAAGAGAACTTTGAACATCGCAGGTCTTAGCAATGAGGAAAGAAATAGACGTAGAAATGATTATAGACGCGAAAACAGGATACATAAACGATTAGTTAAAGAAAGTAAAGATACAATTAGAGGAGAAGAAGAGATAAAAATACAAAACGACTTTGAAGGAAGCAGGAAACGACTTTTTAAAAAAATGAAAGGAAACAAAAGTACAGAAATTGTCAACATGAGAAATAGTAGGGGGGAAATGGTATATGCTCCAGACGGAATACTAGAGGCTTTCAGAGACTATTTTAGGAGACAATTCGGAGATGAAGCTATAGGACACCACAACTGCAATGTTGAACACGATGCGATGGAAAACTCAATTGAAAAAGTCTGTGTCACTGAGGTTAGGGATATAATTAAGAACTTGAAAAACGGTAAGGCTGCCGGGGTAAACGGTATTAACGCTGAAATGCTTAAACGCGGTGGCGCGTGCATACCACATAGACTGTGCGAATTGATAAATTTATGTTTCGAGATGGGAGACTTCCCAGACGATTGGAAAGAAGCGATTATCGTACCAATATACAAGACACAGGGAGATAAAAGCGAG
>NC_046661.1:56217784-56238513 GCF_010883055.1 Belonocnema kinseyi | reverse complement strand
AAGAGGGAGCTCTTCTTAATATTTTGACACCAAAATCATGTCGATACACCTTACCGACTGCGAGTAAAGCCACCCACGCTTTAACTTGACAGACTGTAGAACCTAGGATGGCGCTAATATTTTGAAACTCGGGCTAAATGAATTGTAAGTAACTCATTAAAAGTTTTTTAATTTTTACTAGAAAATATTATCCAATTCTTTAAAGTTTCTTGCCATATAAGAATTACGAATGTTTAAATAGGTTTGATTCGAAATTCTTGAAAGTTTTTAAATTGTAAATATTTAAAACATTTAATTTTTAACATTCAAAATAATTTTATTTGTCTATGCCTTATATTAAAATCATAAATTCATAAACTTTTATATAGCAGTATGGACGTTTTTCTACATTTTAGCATATCAAAGACTAAGAGTTTGATTTTAAATTAAAATTTTTTTTGAAACTGAGTTTGAAGTTTTACTTATTCAAATCAAATCGAAACAAGATAAAAAATTACATTTTTCTTACTTAAATTTTACATCGCATACTTATAAATCAAATAAAGTTAAAGGCTTCTGAATCCATATTGAACAATTCTGAATGTTTTGAACTCGAAATAGCTGGTTTCAAATGTTTTAATTATACATTTAAAAATCTCAATGTTGAGAAGACTTCTACTTCGATTGGTTTAATTTGAAATTTAGTCTTAAATATTTCAATTCGAAAAGTTTCAGCTTTTAAAACGTAAATTTTGAGTTTTTTCTGCTTCTCTATTCTGGGTACATTTTTTTACCAGGAAATGATTCCAAATTTTTCTTCGATTTTAGTGGCTACCTTGTGAATAATAAAAAAGGAAATTTACTGTTATATTTAGAAAGTTAAAATAACAAAAAGTTTTTTATTACAAGATGAATTTATGTGTAAATTATGGCTAGGAATTAAGAATTGAGACCTCTTCCTGGTAAAAAATCTTTTATCTCTAATAGAAATGGAATTTTTTTAAATAATAAAATCATACTTTCATCGATTTTCTTAAGCTTAACATTTTCAAAATATTCGTTTAGTTTTTCAATTTGAAATTAATAAATATTTTAAGATTTAAATTATTAATTTGAGAATATTCAGTCCTTAGTGTTTTAATTGTAAACTATTCACTTTATAATCGTTTTCATTTTTGGGTTTTTAGTAGTAATTTTTTTTTATTTTTAATGTCTTTAAATACTTTTTATTGCGATTTTGAACTATACCTTTCTTTTTCAAAGGTTTACATTTGAATTATTAATTTTTTAACAATTTAAATATAAAGCCAAATAATGTTAAATATATTTATTAAAAGTTATTCAATTTTTAACGCATTTAATTGAAAATTGTTCAATTTAAAACGCTTGCAATGTAAAATTATTGTATTTTATAGGCTTTAAAATGCTTTAAATTTTGAACTACTTTACATAATACTTAAATCTAACATTAGTACATATTTTCAACTAAATGTTGTCAATTTAAGGATATTGAATCATCAAAATTTTAATTTCAAATTATTCTTTTCATAATAATTTTAGTTTTTGTTTTCAGCTACACATTATTTGATTATTAATTTTTTCATTTTATATTTTCTTGCGATTTGATACAATACCATAATTTCTCAAAGGTTTCAATTTATATTATTAATTTTTTAATAACTTAAATTTGAAGCTAAATAATTTTCAATACATTGATTTACAATCATACGATTTTCAGTACTTTTATTTTAAAATTGTTCAATATAAAACGCTTATAATTTAAAATTGTAATTCTATTTTGAAGGCTTTAAAAGTCTTTAAAATGATTTAAATGTTTTATTCGGAATTTATCTGATTTTTAAAACCTACATTTAAAATTATTAAACATTTTCAACTTAATTTTCAAAATATTTGTTTAATTTTTTTTCATTAATCTCAACCAATTTTAAAACCTATACGTCTTTATAGAATCAGGCTCCTAATTTTTAAAAATTAAAATCGAGAAAAACGAATTGTTCCGACGAAAAATGCCTTTGTTTATTAAAATTGCTTATAATGGCACCGGGAACTTCAAATAGAAAAAACAGTCATTTTTTCGTCCTATTTATTTATTTATAAGAAAATTGAAAAATAAATCAAAAATCAGGCTCGACAAATTTCTTTGAAATTTTATCAGCTCTAAAAAAACATCTAAATCGGTCCACATGTTCAGCTGGAATTGTATTTTGAACAAAAAATGTACTTTTTCGCCACTGTACAACGGTTGGCGGGGGGGGGGGGGGGGGGGGGGGGGGGGGGTTAAAAAAATTAGCAGGAAAGTACGGGGGCCTGCAGAGAATTATCCAACGAAGAATTTCGTCTATCAAATATATAAGTTTGACACTCCTAATACACCCCCGCGAGTACCTGAAATCAACCCCTAAAATCAAGTATTTCAATTTTTCATGAAATCGACGTTTTGAACACTGTATTATCGTCTTTTTTTACTTAGAATTAATAATATTCGTCTAATGGAATATTTTTTATTATTGGTGAATTATTTTTAACGATTTAAACAAACGGAATTTTTTTAAATAATTTTTTCTTCGAAAATTCGTTATTCCCCTCAAAATATATTATATTAGTCCAGTGGAATATTTGTAAACATTGGTTAATTAACTTTTTATTGTTTACACAAATGTTATTTTTTTAAGCAGTTTTTTCAAAACTTCGTTTTTTTCCCGTAAAAATTATTACTATTGGTCTAGTGGAATATTTATAAAGATTAATTCATTAATTTTCAAATGTTTGAATAAATAGAATTTGTTTAAATAATTTTTTTTATATGCCAAATAAACATCTTACAGGGTGTTCATTATAATTCCACTCATTTTTGACGAAATACTATATTCTCAGATATCCTCCCTTTAGTGAAAATGAGGTTTTTTACAATCTCGTCATTTGTGATTAAGAAAGTATTAGAATTGTCCAAAATTTGACACTACAGCTTTTCAACGGATCTCCACGTTTCGAGGCTCCCTAAATCTCTAACTCTCGAAAAAATGAATGGATCGAATCGATCTTTAGCACACATTTTTTAGGTCCTAAAAGAAAGGACGAGTTGGTTAAATAGCCTCTTTTATAAAAATTAAAAAAGTGGGCGCATTTTGAAAATTTTGTAGACCACTTTTTCTGAATTTGAAAATTATCTGTATGGATATTTATAGTATCAAAAAGGAAAAAAAATGCATCCTTATGACTATTTTTGATAAAAGAACATTATCAGAGTTATAGCATTTTCAAAAAATTTTAAATCAAAATTTTAAGCCAAACAACGAACGATATAAAAAAAGTCAAGAGAAGAAAAATGTTGATTTCTGAATGTCCTACATGGTATCATGACAGCTTTTTGAATTTTCTTGAAAAATCCAAAATTTTTATTTGACAACATACAAAATAATGAAAAATCCATAAATTACATGTTTCGGCCAAACTATATAAAATACCTTAAACGATGAATTTAATAAAATTGTAATCCCAAAAAAATCGACAATTTCCTTAAGATTTACTTCTTGATAAGACGCGTACTTTTTGTTTTATTGGTAAAAAATAAAATTGAAAATAAAAAAATAAAAAAATTTGTGGAAAAACGACGAAAGTTATGAAAAAAAAGATTTAACAAAATCTGTTTACAAATGTCTGTCAGAAATCGAGCGTGCAGCGCGAGTGTCACGATGAGAATGTGTACCTAAAAGCCTGCAGAGCTTTGAAAACCGTAATCTTTGACTATACTTAAGTAAGTAGACAATTCAGAATATGAAGACGCAGATAAACACTGCGATCTAAAAAAGATCTTTTTGATAAAGTTTTATTCAAGCATTCCAAATGCAAAAAATAAATATCCCAGCGCCCTAGGTACGCTCAAACTTGCGAGCGAAGTGCACAGCGCGCGATGAGAATTATACAGCCGATTTTAATGCTCACGGTGGGTGGGAACTAATTTATTATAGCCCCCTACGATTCTGTTTGATCACGTCTGAGTGCTCGCCTGAGTGATGACCGCGGATCCTGCGCAGATCCTGTTATAACGACTTGTGACGCCGTGTCAATTCTCAGAAGGGCTATAGAAAGGAGGGCTTTTGAAGAGTTTCACTGGATTTATAATTTTAAGCCATTTTTCAGTGCAGTTTATTTCCTTTTTATTATAATTTTTCAAATAAAAAACTCTTTCTCACAATATATAGAAGGTTACACCTATCCACCAAGAAAAAGATTTTATATAAATAATTAAAATAAATTACTTTTAATTTTAAAAAATTTGGGGAATTTATCTCCCAGCAGAAGTTTCACTTTTTCACTGTTTATTTATTGCATTTTTTATTTATTTAATTCTCTGATATAGTTTCATAAAGTTATATGAAAAGTTTTATACTAATTTTCAATGAAAAACTCCCTTATTCAAATGTTCGAATTTTCGAAAAATGGAAACAAGTGTTATTCAGGTATGACCTTTCATTAAAAAAATTATGAATGAAACGAAATACAATTGGCGAACTCCTCTTCTGAAAATTGAGATACACTGATATGTTTAAGAAATTTCCTAACGCTGTCTACATTTTATAAAATTAAACTCGATGGAAAGCTACTTCACGGTCATCTTTTAAATTACTTTTAATTTAGAAAATGGTCGAAAATTGAAGATTTGAAAATCGGAAAATACCGGAATAATAAGTTTTCCGATTACTTATAACATAAAAGCGTTTAAAAGTTCTCGATGATGCAACTTCCAAAATAAATTTCTGTCTTTCAACAAATTAGCGCGAAATTTCGTTTAAAACCGTTAAGAAGCATAAATGACACATCGCAAAAAATGCAAGCATTTATTGCATTTGGAATCTTGACTTGAACTTGTGACCAAGTGTTTTTGCGCCGAGCTTCAGTTGACAGCGGTGATCGCCGACTTAAACTAGACTAAGCCAAGCTTCGGAATTTTATTGTCTTCTCTTGGGAATCCGTAAAAGTTTATCAAGTGTTATCTCCTTAAATTTAAGATGACATTGCCAAGACTGTATGATATAAATTATAGATTTTTGCTGCAACTTCTTTACGTCACACCAAAAGTTAAAGTTGAAGCGTTTAAATCACAAGAAAAGAAGTTGTCGTTTTCTCATGTAAAATCAATGAGAAACTTCTTAGTTTTTTCTAACACACAAAGTGCCCAAGCATGCAATTACGCTAGACAATCTTATCAAAATGTTGCACAAAGGATAGTTTTCGTTCGTTACATAATGTAATTGTCAACTTTTTTCAGCGTTTTGATATACTAGGTTTTAGTCTACTATTAGAGTCTACTACTTCGGTTTGATACTCGAGGAATTAAAACCGAACCAATATATATATATATATTTATATATATATGGAATCTAGAATCAAACTGGAGGGCCTATGACAAAGCCACCGAACGCGTCCTCGGGTTGCGGATAGAGGGTCCCTGTACCACGGGTTTCTGCTGAATATGGTTACAAAAATGATGAATAGGCACTCGCGGACAATTGTCCAGGGGTGGTCCTGAAGGAATTAAACCCCAAGTTGAGGTGTGAAAACCGTGCCAAAAGCTGAATGGCACCTGGGTGAAGCGTCTAGAACGGCGACTCTGGGATACTGGGCGACCTCTCAGAGTACGCAGCCTTATCCTTGCATGTGGGGCTTTACAAGGATGGACAAACCCCTTTCCCTAGCTTCTCGTAGGAACAACAATGACAACACCAAACATAGTTGTAGTAAGTGCGATTCAAAACAGCAGAACGCGCAGGGCTACAGTCAATGGGTCGGCCAACAATGCCGACCACTAAAGAGATGGGGGAGCCAATGAAGATGGATTTAATGCAATAAATCTGGCGGAAATGGAGGACGAGCTCCATTCGGCTCCTGCCGAAAATAGGCAAATTAGTTGACCCGAAGAATTACAGGCCAATCACTTGTCTGAACACACTGTATAAGATATTTACAGTTATTCTAAATGATAGGATTGTTCGGGCAACTGAACCTGTATTGCAAGAAATGTATGAACAACGCGGCTCAAAGAAAGGCGTAGAAGAATGTCGGGAGAACCTGCTCATCGATAGATATATCTGAAAAGATGCAGCATACTACTAGCGTGACCTATCGATGGCCTGGATTGATTACCGGAAAGCTTTCGATGCGACCTCCCATAGACTTATCATCTGTCTTTTGGAAGCTTAAAGGTTCATCCGCAAATCGTGAGGTGCATAGAGAGAATGATGCCGCTTTAGAAAACCAGATTGCCTATCTCATCTGGAAAAAATCGTGTGACAACTAACAAGGTAACCTTTCAGAGAGGTTTTGTTTCAGGGCGACACCATGAGCCTACTCCTCTTTTGCCTCACATTACTGCCACTATCTCTAGCACTTCGCCATTCAGACGGGTACTTTTGCGGCAAACCTGTAGATCGAAAGTACAAGGTCACTCATGTATTTTACATGGACGATCTTAAGATCCTTGCTAAAAACAAAGAGCAACTACATCTAGCTCTAGGGATTGTTGAACGATATACTAAGGAAATAGGAATGGAATTTGGGTCAGACAAATGCGCCAAGGTTTATTTGAAGCAAGGAAAACTTCATGGCATCCCTGAAGACACTGAGTTCGTCGATAGAAGCGCTATATGACACCTTAACGCTAAAGAGACTTCTACATACCTAGGCGCGCCATAGAGCCGTATTCAGGATGTGACATCTGTAAAGAATAATCTCCGAAGCAGATACAAACGTCTCATACGGCAGATTTGGTGTTCCGAACTGTCGGCGAGGAGCAAAGGATCTGCAACGAACATGCTTGCCCTCCCAGTAGTACTCTATTCATTTGGAGTGGTACGATGGACGAAGAACGAGTTTAGATCTTTTGATATCGGGACACGAAAGATGCTGCACATGAACAGAAGCATGTATCTAAAGTCTTCTGTTCCGCGATTCTACATCTCACGCCGTTAAGGTGGTCGCGGAATAATGATTTTCGAATGCCTCCATAACAAGATCATTCTGGATACAGTACATAGAGTCGCAAATGGAAAAGACCCTTTTCTTAAAATGGTCAAGAAGCATGAAGAAGTGGGCAAAAAAAGCACAAGAGAAAAATTTTCGTGAACAGCTCTTTGATAAGAGGATGCATGGCATTTTCAACAGCAATGTGGAGGATCAGTCATTGTCGTGTGCGCTATATTTTGCTTTCCTTAAATCATACGGATTAAAGTTTGGCAAGGAAGGTTTTATTTCGGCATGTTAAGACAGTGTCATTTCCACGTTAACATACCGTCGCCAGATTTTGAACCAAGACATTCCCGATGATGGCAGCAGGGCGTGCCATGCACACCTCCGTCATTTGGTACACATACTATCTAGTTGTTCAACTCATGTGGGAACAACCTACATCTAGAGGCACAATGCGGCACTAAGAATGCTTTATTACCATCTCTGCCACTCTTACTCAATCAACCTTAATATCGCTCCTCTAAATGCCCCTAGGGAAATCGAGTCAATTATCTAAAATGAGAAGTGCCACATATACTGGAACTTTATATTCTTGACAATTCTTTCTGTTGCACACTCGAGGTCTGACATGGTTCTTTTTGACTTCGAGAAGCGTACCATGTTCATTATAGAATTTTCGGCGCTAGCTGACAAAAACATCATAGCCAAGGAAAATGAAAAGAAAGAGAGGTATAGAGACCTCATAAGGGAGTTGCGATGATTGTACCCGGAATATTCTGTCAAAGTAATCGTCATTTTCATCAGCGCTCTTGGAGGTGTCAAGCTTTCACTAGTTGGTAGCCTGAAAAGCATCCCTGCGTGTGAACAATATGCTAAAACACTTGTGGGAAAAATGCAGAAGGCGGTCGTCCTTGGTTCGCTGCGTGTCCTCAGGGTGCACGAGACTTTTGTCGGATCGTCGTGTTGATTCCGTTAAAGATTGTAACCACCTATCTCGCGGTTGTGAGACGTGGTTGTGGCTGAAATTTTAACGCGATTTCGCTGGGATTGGGAGCAGTTTTTAAGATTAGCACCCCCTCTTGGCGAAATCCTGCGGTTGTCCCTATGACAAACTTTTAATTATATATATTACTGATTGATATATAAAAACGATTTGTTTAAGATAAATATACTGAGCTTTTTTGCTTGTTTGACTGGGCACGTACTCTACATTGCAGTGTGACGCTCTTTTCGATTTTTTTATACCACTCGTTCTCGACCTTGATTTATTCGTTCTGAATTCGTACTGACCCAGCACCTGCCATCGTACTGGCTCGGCACTGACTTCACACGACGCTACGCTTATCTTTGCTGACTCACTACGTTGTATGACGACTGTTTCTTTATTCTTGAGACTTCACGTATATACTTTTACTGACTTCGTCATTGCTACGGCGTCTTCAACTTTACAAGTTCATGCTTTTCATAGTTTTACGTGATTTCGTTAAGAATTTACGAAAAATTCTATCATTCGAAATGTTCATCCTCGGCTTTTCATTAAATTGAAATTGAAGATTTTGTTCAAGTGAAGTAAATATTTTTTTACACTTAACCTCAAAATGGAGCATTCTTTATAAAAATAATGTATAAACTTGATAATATGTTTATTGTTAATCATAAATATCACTGTATAGGGAAAGGGGGGGGCAGCGCCAACAAGTAATCAGTCGATGTTTTTTTTAAAGTTAATAAGATGTTGAATTGATCCAGTTTTTTTCATTTCGAGTACTACATTATATTATATTTCTATAAGTATTAATCACATAAAAAAAACAATGATTTGGTAATTTAATTATTTCTAACATGCGGTATTTCATCGGCTTTGCCCCTCACCTGAGGGCAAAGCCGTCTGCAGCTTTTTATGAAAATCAAAACATTTTAAGATAAGAATATATGATGGTTTGCTTCTGTGGTATTTTATGTACTGGAAAAATTAACTTTAAAGATGCCCAACAAGAAGAATAAGTTATTTTGAATAAAAATAGAGATAACTGTAATATAACCTCTTATTTGTTGATATTTTGCTGGAAACGGAATTTAAGCAATGTTTCTACTGTACCAATACAAGACAACTGCATATCGACCGGATTGATATTAATAATATTTAATAGTTTCTTCCATGTAGTCCACAAGCTAAGTTACTGTTCTATATTGCCGATCATTTATCGACGAAACTTGTGACACGTGTTTCACCTAAGCACTTATCAATATTTTATTTTCGTCATGCTCGCCCCCCTGGCCAAGCCTCACTTATTTATGAGATATATTATATTTTGGACTTGAATTACGTCTAACTAATATAATTAGATTGTGTGATATTATTTTATCTGTCAAAATATCAAATTTTTATATGGTAAGTATTCCCAATAGAGTTGAAAACCTTATACTTCTGTCAGCGATATTTCCATTCTTTCGTGGTAAAAACTGTTTTCTGTATAATTCTTCTCTTGCAACGTCAATTTTCAAGAGTTTAGTAATTAAAAAAATCTCTCTGATGAAATAGATTTATTTAATGCAAAGTAGAACTAAAATTGTTAAATAATAGCCATGCTATAAGGAAAATCACCTTTGCCCCACTGGTTGGCGCTGTCCTACTGCGCCTAGTTCCTCCGCGAATTGACTGAGCGGTGTCAGGCAAAGTCCGAAGTAGCACTTTTACTTCGGAATCTGCCTAGTCAAATCGCGAAGTGCCCGACAAGCTCAGGCAAAGTCCGGAGTAAAAAGAAAACCTTTCGTGCTTACTTTTCCCGCTGCACAGTAGGCTGGCTCGGGAAATTATAATTCAAAATGGTCTACATGGCGCAATTGTGAACGGACTTTAAATTTTTTCTTTTCAGAAATGACCATCATTACATTTTCAAGAAAAAGTTTTTAGTATTTTCATCAATTTTTGTTTCAGTATAATTATTTATTCAGCGCCAGTTTTTTTCTAAAAAAATATAAAAATAAACTCGATATGTATCATATTTAACGTAAGACTTTCTAATTTCGAAATACGGGACGAGATTTCTGCAATTTCGAGGGCACTAAATTTATCTTCGAATCTGTTTTTCATAGCTTGATTTATCGCTACATCAGCCATTGTTAAGAATTTTCAAAAACACAGTCGATTTATAAATATTATTCCGAAGCGATAAAAACAACTTATTTGGGAATGTACACTGAAACTCAAACGATAAGATAAAAAATTTACTTTTAAAATACTTTTATCTTTAGATCAAGCACTTCTCTTTAAAAATCTTCCAAACTACTGCGACAACGTCAGGAACTAGATTAAGCTATTGCCGTTTTGAGGATAATTAGTAGGTGCACCAGTCCCTAAATAAAAGAGCGGAGGGAGAGAGTAGGGAGATAAATTTTTTCCATTAGTTACGAAACTAATACGAAATTAAAAGGAAGTTTCGTTTTGAAGTGTTATTCCTAAACCATTTTCAAATCAGATCTTAAATTTACCTATTTTAATCAAACACAGATTTCTTATTTGCCATACGTATATTGAATCATTGTTTATGAAATAAATCAACAATGAACAATTGTTGTTATTATCAATCTATTAATTACAAATAATAGACTGGTTCCTTGTATGAAATATATATCTATGAATTCGCATTAAATAATCGGTTTTTTAAAGGCTTGAATTCGGAAACTAGGTACACTTTAAAAAAATAAAAATATTAAAAATGAATTATTTATGTTTTCTAAGTCTATCTACGTTAAATATGATACATATTAAGTTTTAAAAAAATTTTTTTAGAAAAAAACTTGCTTTGAATAAATGAATATATTGAAACAAAAACTGATAAATGTACTCAATAAGTTATCTTAAATATGTAATGTTGATCATTCCCAAAAAAAGAACTTTCAAATCTATTCACAATTGCGATTTGTAGCCTATTTTGAATTGTGAATTCTCGAGCCAGCTCACTGTGCAGCAGGAAAAGTAAGTCCCAAAGGTTTTATTTTTATACGGACTTTGCCTGAGTCTTTCTGGCACTTCGCGATTTGATTAGGCAGAGTCCGAAGTGAAAGTGCTACTTTGGACTTTGTCTGATACCGCTCAGTCAATTCGCGGAGTTACTAGGTAGACTGCAGTGTGACGGCACATCAAACTTTGCCTGACACACACCAACACACACACACACACACACACCAATCGTCATTATAAAGAAAGGAGGTTAGTATTGAAAAAGACTTACTCACGTCCGAAATCTTCAATTATATCCAGGGCGAAAACCCCAAAACTTCAAGTAGTTCCTAAACTAGAGATAATGCGTCCTTTTTTCAATTAATTTAGGATTTTAGAGTCAATCAGAACCTTTAGAATAAAGAACACTGAAAAAATACGAATACCATCAAATAAATTACATGATCAATTAATTTTGATTCTAGATTAGTCCCTAAGGAACCGCCAGCAGCGCTTTGGTACGCCTATCGTTTGATAAAAGTCAATTTTTGATTTAAGTCAAACAAATTGTACTAAACAAATTATTTGTTTCAATCAATAAGGCAAATAGTTTCCATTTTTATTTATACGCTATTTATACGTGGAAAAAAAGTTTGTAAGTACAATTGATAATAAAAATTGTATTCAATATACATTAATGTTCAATAAAGTGTAAAATATCGACTTACCAGCTCTAATGTTTTTATTTCGTCGACTTTGCGCGTTTACTTTTACTCGGCACACACGGAAGGGGAAGAGTTTTTGAAATGATAAATTCAAGAAAGCAAAGCTAGCGGTTGCCCCGGTTACACACGTGTTCACACTTCATTCTATGGATTTGCAGAATCAGCTGATGCATTTCAGCGATTTCGTCAACTTTCGCAACGAAGCTATTCGGTGGCCCAGATCCAGACGATTTATTCGTACAGTCCACACGACTCAGTCGTGTAGCGAAAGTACAGACAAGGATAAACCGACCATTACTGGGACAGTTACGAAAATTGAACCTACATAAACATAATTTTCAAATGGTGAATTGTAATTTTTGGTACAAAGACCGTTTTAATAAGTGGCTAACACATTAATCGCGGGCATATTCTCATCGAGCGCTACGCGCGCGGCTCCCTTCGCTCGCAAGTTGTAGCGTGCCTAGGCCGCGCGACGCTCGAATCTCGCGCTTCGCGTGCGATAATAGGTTACCTCGCGCTCGAACATTATTACACCTCGCGCTTCGCGCTCGGATATTTATTCTTCGCGGGCAGATTCTCATCGTGCGCGGCTCGCTTCGCTCGCAAGTTCGAGCGCGCTTAGGGCGCGCGACAATTGAATCTCGTGCTTCGCGCTCGATAATAGGTTACCCCGCGCTTAGATATTTATTCTTTGCATTTGGAATGCTTAAAAAAAACTTTATCAAAAAGATCTTTTTTAGATGGCAGTATTTATATGCGTCTTCATATTCTGAATTGTCTACTTAATTAAGTATATTCAAATATTAAGATTCTCAAAGCTCCGTAGGCTTTGAGGTACACATTCTGATCGTGACACTAGCGCTGCGCGCTAGATTTCCGACAGACATTTGTAAACAGGTCTTATTGGATTTTTTTTTCTCGTAACTTTCGTCGTTTTTCCACATATTTTTTTTATATAATTTTTTTCAACATTATTTTTCACGAATTAAACAAAAACTATGCTCTATCAAGAAGTCATTCTTAACGAAATTGTAGATTTTTTTGGGGATAACCATTTTTGTTAATTCATGTTTTTTCGTATTGTACATAGTTTGTCAACAAAATTGATTTTTTTATTTTCCATTATTTTTTGTGCAATCAAAATAGGAATTTTTGATTTTTGAAGAAAATCCAAAAATTGGTTATGATAATCTTGTAGGGCTTTAAAAAAGAAATGTTTTTCTTCTCTTGACTTTTTTTTCATATCTTGCGTTTTTCGGCTTTAAATTTTGATTTTCGGTTGATTAAAAAAATTTTGAAAACGCTATAACTCTGAGAATTTTCTTTTTATCGAAAAAATTCATCAGGATAAATTGTTTGTTCTTTTTAATACTATAAATATCCATGCATAAAATTTTCAGGTTTAGAACAAAGTTGTCTTAAAAATTTTCAAAATGCGCTCACTTTTTGAATTTTTATCAAAAATGGCTGGTTGACGAACTCGTCCTTTCTTTTAGGACCTGAAAAAAGTGTGCCAAAGATGAATTTGATTCGTTCATTTTTTCGAGAGTTATCGCGTTTACGGACAGACAGACAGAAGCCATCGTGAAAACCTGATTTTCGGATTCAGGGGGTCTCAAAACGTGGGGATCCGTTAAAAAAGTGTGATGTAAAATTTCCGACAATTCTAATACTTTCTCAGTCATAAATGATGAGAATGTAAGAATATGAATTCTCATTGAAAACTGAATAGTTTATATTTCAATCAAAAAATGTTAGAATCATACATTGAAAACAGCCGAATTCAAATAAAAAAATAAATTTGCACCTACATAGTTTGACTTGTAAGGAAACAAGCTAAAATTTCTACCGAAAAAGATGAATTTTTAACCAAGACAGATTTTTCATTAAAAAAAATTATTTCAAACAAATTCTTAAATATTCTACCAAAATAATTTAATTTTCACACCCAAAAATATGAATTTTCAACAAAAATGTTAGTTTTCAACAAAATACACTAATTTTCTACTTGTTTATGTTTATAATTGCCAGATCAGGAATAGACAGAGAAGAATCGTTAGAAATAATGAATAGTTCAAGTTTTATTTTAAGTATAGAATGCTTGGCAGACTAAGACCATTTTTGAGAACCACACAAATCATTCACTCGTTTATATAGACATTTTTGTAAAATGTAAGTTTTAATGTAATTATCGAGTTAATCATTTTACTGATCTGAAAAGATCGGACAACGATCAGTCGCGATTCACTGCTACTCTCACACTGGTTTTCTCAAGTGAAAAGGCTATCATCACACACTCAAACTGAGAAACCACATGACTTCAAACATTCCTTTAAATAATAAGGAAACTGAAAATAGCTTTGAAATAGGCGATGTCGATAAATTGAGTAATTTTCAATCGCAGGAATCTCATAAAGACGAAACATCACAACTTTAAACATACAGCCCGCCTCGTGAGTGGTAACTGCACGATGAAAATATATTATAATCCTCTAATTTTACAGGATAATTTCTTTTACATCTGATTAATAATAGTTGTTCAGATTTCGCTCATTTCTTTCGCTCTTACTGGTAACAGACAAATCTGAGTAATCGGACTTCGTATTCCGAACTGGCAGTTTTTACGCGAACAGAACGTACTAAATCGTCCGTTCCCTTGTAGCATTTATTTATACGACCTAATAACCATCTAGAAGGCGGTAATGAATCATGTTTCACAAAAACGATATCACCGATCACAAGATTTAGCTCTTTGTTGAACAATTTGTAGCGTTTTTGTAAAGGCTGTAAATAATCAGCAGCTCATCTTCTCGAGTAAATCTCTGAAATTTTTTATACTAACTGCCATCGATTTAAACGATTTTCCGAAGTAAATTCCAATGAGGCTTTTGGAATGCTGGTCAAAGGGGATCCAATCAGAAAATGTCCAGGTGTAAGATAGGAAAAGTCTTCAGGATCATTTAAAAGAGGAGCAATAGGACGAGAATTGAGGTAAGCTTCTATACGAGTAAGAAGGGTATAGAATTCTTCGTATGTAAGAGTATGTGCAGCGACAATTCTTTTCAGATGGTGTTTAAAACTCTTACCTCCAGCCTCCCATAAACCCCAAGAATGAGGAGCGGAAGGAGGTATGAAATTCCAAGAAGTATCTTGAATTGCGAACTTATTAAGCAAATAAGCATCCAGTCTAAGATTCAAAAGGCAATTTTTTAATTCCCGGTCCGCACTCTGAAATGCCGTAACATTATCACTGTAAAAATGTACAGGTCTTCCTCGCCTTGAAGAAAATCGCTGAAAGGCGGCGAGAAAAGAGGCAGATAAATAATCAGAAACGAGTTCTATAGTAAATGGAGAGCTCGCGTACAACAACAGACGAAAAGCGCAACGTAAGCTTTGTAACTTTTTCTGCCACGACCGGAAGCAAAGCGAACATTAAATAGGCCTGCATAGTCCACACCAGAATGTGTGAATGGACGATGTAGGGTTACTCTAAATTCAGTTAAGTCCCCCATAAGTTGTTGATACAGAGCCCCTCTCTCACGTGTGCACTCCAGGCAACCTTTGATCAGTCGTTTAACTACAGAGCGAGCTGCTAAAATCCAGTAACGTTGTCTGAGCGTATGTAAAACTAATTACAAATCACCGTGTAAAGATTGAAGGTGACCATGCGTGGTAATAAGCTCACTTATGTGGTGCCGCGGCAAAATGATAGGATGCTTCTCCTCCAAACTGATAGGAGCATGCCGTAGTCTTTTACCTAAACTTAAGAGATTGTTAGAATCCAAAAATGTATTCAAACTTTTTAACAGCGAGCTCTTTGGAACCACCCTATCTTCTTCATTCAAAGCTTTTACCTCATTAGAAAAGGAATGTGCCTGGAAAAATTTAATCCAAAATATAAGAGCTTTTTGGATTTCAATCGCATTAAGGGAAATGGTTGAAAATTTAGGTTTAGGCGTATTAAGTTTTGAGTGCTTGAATACAAGTGCATCAATAAACCTTTTACAATAGGCCGTTACGCGAAGCAATCTTGGCCATGAGGATAATTTAAGCATCAAGTTAAATGGACTTTTGATCCCACTCAAAACAGGATGACTCTTTAGTGGCCGCTGTTCTAAATTTGATTGCCAGGGGGTTGCGTAGCGATATTCAGGCCATTTTAAGAAATACAAGTTTAACTAAGGTGGGCCTTGCCACAATTAGGAATGCTTTATCAACTTTTCGGGCGTGAGTCCCCGAGTAGCGAACTCGCCCGTACTATCTTTAGTTGAAATGTATCGCCATTTCGCGCGAGTTACCAGCTCATGAATTAAGAATACTCTATTGGCGACAAACACAGGCCAATTGGAAGCATGTTTTCCTAGCCAAGTCAAAACTGTTACGGAATCAGTCTGACAGTAAACAGGTATTTTATCCAATGACATAGTTTCCATGCCAAACTCGAGTGTCTCAGTTAGCAAAGCAGTTCCACACAACTCCAAAGAGGAATTGATACATATTTAATACAAGCTACTTTGCATTTAGTCATTAGTAGGCAAACATGAGCCTCCTTTAAATCCTCACTAAGAATTCTAATGTAAACGGAAGCTGAATAAGCTTTGGACGAAGCGTCAGAAAAGTCATGAAGCTCGAATTCAGAGTTTGTCTGCAATTGTCCTGCCCATCTGGGGACTCTAAGTCCTTCTAATTTTTCTAGAGAACCATGAAAATTTACCCATTGAATTTCAAGCTCATCAGGTACTCTGTTGCCCCAGTCGAGTTTACGCAGCCAAAGTTCCTGAATTAAAATTTTTGCCTCTATTATGACTGGAGTTATCCAATCTATAGGGTCATACAACTTAGTTATTAATGAAAGAACAATCCGTTTTGTTTGATTTTCGACTAAAGAAGAAGTCACATTAAAAAGCAATGGATCAGACTCAGGATCCCAAAGTAAATCTAGCTCCTTCAGCTGAGCCTCCTCCGCTAACAGAAATTCGATAGCACGTTCGTGGTCGCCTGCGGGACAATCTTTCAATAGTTCAGGTTCATTTGCGACCCATTTTCGCAAATGGAAACCGCCAGCTTCTAATAACAGTGTGACTTGAGCTCGCGCCTGTTTAGCCTCAATCTATCTGCACCAAACAAAACATCATCGACGTAAATATTATTTTCTAATATAGTTTGGGCTAAAGGAAATCTATTTCTTTCATCATAAGCTAACTGCTTAACCACGTTGTTAGCCAAATAAGGAGAACAGGCAGTACCGTAATTAACAGTTAAAAGTCTATAAGGGACGAGCCTTTTATCAGGAGAAATCCAGATGATTCTTCGATAGTCGCAATCCCGAGGGTCAACTAGAATTTGTCTAAACATTTTTTCAATGTCAGCCATATAAACAAAGCGATGTGATGTTCAATTCATAATGATTGAAAGCAAATCATTCAGAATCTTAGGACCGATGTGAACATGAGAATTCAAGGAAGAATTATTGGAAGCAAAACTGGAAGCGTTGAAAACAAGCCTCAACTTAGTAGTGGAACTACTTTCTCTGAAGATAGGGTGATGAGGCAAATGCACAGTTTGTGGAAAACTATCCAATTCCTTTTCTTGAAGAAGTTCCATGTGTCCACGGCTTTCATATTCTGATAAGAAACTGGAGTATTGTAACAATAATTCCGATTTCTCCGATAAGCGACGAAGTACTTTATTCAAAACGGTCTTAGCTCTCTCCAGGGATGCACCTATTTTTATGAGAGGACCGTTTTTAAAAGATTAGCGTACCATGTAACGTCCATCTTTTGTTCATTGGTAATTCGTAGCGAAATGATCATCACAAAACATTTCGTCATCTGACAAAGTATTTTTAAAGGGAACTTCCTCCAACTCCTAGAACCTGGTTAAGTATTCATGCAAGACTTCTTCTGAAATAGCCTGATGTGCTGTAACTGGAATGTTAATTTTTATTTGATTTGTGACTGAAACCGGCCTAGATGATATCCAACCAAAAACGGTACTTTGCGCAGTTAGAGAACCCAATATACCGTTTTGGAGACCAGGACGTAAAAATGAGCCATATTTATCGGCCCCTAAAATCAAATCAACTTGCTGTGAGCTAAAGGGATTCGGATGTGCTAACCCTAACTATTTTAATTGATGTTCGTCCACCCCCCCCCCTTAGATCTTATAGGAGGAGCATATGATGTAAGGTGTAATAATACTAAATCTTGAATATTAACTCCTTAAATCCCATATACAACTGCCCTAACCTTTTTGTAGCGTGTGCTTAATATTTTCATTGCTCTTTCGGCAATAAAACAACATTCAGATCCTTGGTCCAGCAAAACTCTAAATCTGTGACTTCTTCCATTTTTAGCTTGGAAGAAAATAACAGCCGTAGCGAGTAAGGTTGAGCGCGACAAATTTGAATGATTATTCAGAAAATGAAACGAAACTTTATCATCTGCTCCTTCAAGCGCAATATGATTCACCCCCATCTGCATGGTGGAATTGCTGGGATCAGTTAATTGTGACGCGAGAGAATCTGAAATTGTCAATTGAGAAGTAAACGATGCAGAGTTCGTTGGTGGTAAGGTGGGATTTAAATGATAATCATCCGAATGCAACAGGAAATTATATCTCCTAACGCATTTTTAACATTTGAATTACTAATACATTTATGAGGTAGATGTACAGGCGTGAGAAAATTATAACAACAATGATTATTTGTAGCAACTTCCCTACGCCTGCCCGCAGGCAGTGCTTTTAATTGGTTACATTTAAGTAAAGAGTGATTATCCTTACAAAGGAGACACTTTGAGCTAGAAGTTGCATTGTGGCTCCTAACTCCCAATTTTTTTGAAAACCTGCTCTTAATTTGATAACTCGCACCAGGTTTTAAAGCTTTAAAAGCTTGCAAACTACGTATGCGAGTCTCCAAATATGAGTCAAGTTGCTGATGAGTGGGATAATCAGTGCTAGAACCAATATGCATCTCCCATTCCTTGAGAGTACTAATATCTAACTTTTTAACCAATATAAAAACAAGTAAATCACTCTAATGTTCTGTTAAGCGTTTAAGATTTTTAGAGCCGCCAATGACACATTTGTTTTATCTCGTCAGTTTTTTAAGTCTTCCAGAATATTATTCGACACATTTGGAAGATTGATAAACGCTTGTAAACGAGTAGAGATTAAAGCTCTCTTGTTGCAAAATCTGGTCTTTAGCGACTCCCAAGTGGAGATAAAGTTAGCATCAGTTATCGAAACATGTCTTAAAAAACCTCCAGCTCCGCCCTTCAAGGACAATATAAAATGGTGTAATCATGTTACATTTGACAAGGAATCGTTTTGAATTATTAAAGCATCAAATAAATCGCGGAAATTCTCCCAAGTCTTTTAGTCTCCTGAAAACTCCGGTAAAGTTATTTGAGGAAGTTTAACAGGCAAGGAATCATGACGAATAATTTGAGATTGATTTAAACTTTTATTAGCCTTAGTTTCAAGAGTAAGCAAGACCAATTGATTATATAAAAAATCTCGCGCATTGAGATGAGCAACATTAATAGCGAGATATTTAGACTTTGTGAAATATTCCAATTTTTTACGCTCAGCCGACGTAATTCCAGCTTTAATTTCCAGATGTAGGGTTTCACAACTCTTCCAGCGTTGGTCAAGAAGTTCTATCCGGGATTTGACAATAGCCACTGTTAGATTGGCTTTTCCAATTTTCTTAAAATTGATGTCAAGGCGTAGAATCGCCTGAGAAATCGCTGATAACTCAGAGAATAATGGATCCATTTTAACAAAAGAAGCAATTTAAATTGACAGTTTGCTGATAATTCAAATAAAATTGAAAATTCTTAGGGCCGGTTCCAGCAACCTCGGTTAAAAATTTAATCCTCGGTTAAAGCTAGTTAGGCGTTCCACCACTTTTTAACTGCCGGTTAACTCGCATTAACCACTTTAAATCTAGCCGGTCTAGATTGGTCGGTTAGGGCGATTTAATCGTCCTTTAACCTAAAAAGTGCAGTGTCGTTGTGAAATATGGAGTTTTTGGAAGAATTTCTGCGGTCGTCTGATCATTGCAAATGCATGAAAAAATAATAACGTTGAATTTAGTAATGCATAAAAGTAATTTACTGATAGTATTAAATAATATTTGAATATTTTGAGTGATCTTTTCAACATTTTCCATTTTCTAAGCGAAAGAAAACTAAAAAAACTGCTTTTAGATCAAATATCCGCAGTGTTAAAATTTTGAACAAAAATCGCGAAGTGCGTTTGTTTCGATTGTAAATCGGGATAAAAAATGTAATCGGGAGCAGGACAAAGCTAAAAAAATGCAATTTTTCAAACCACCAAATGATTTAAATATTATTAAATAATGGCAAATGCTATTTTAAGGAACGATATCAAACTGTAGTGTTGTGGCAACGGTGTTACATATAAAGTGTATATGTATATCTTCATGTTTTTAGAGTTGTTCCCTTTTAAAAAATATTATTTTATCGTTAAGATTAACTGTGAATATTAGGCATTATTTAATAAAAAATAAAAAAAATGATATAATATATTTTCAAGTTAAAAAAAATGAACTAAAATTATAAATTGTAAATAAATTTAATGAATTTGAATAAATTCATTTATAAAATTGCTTTTCGGCATAACTATTTTCATGAAATTTAGCTTAAGATTTAGGACAAAAGGGGAAATTTCATTATAATAGTTTTTAAATTAAACATAAACTAAAGGATCTTATTCTAAATAAGGAATCGCAACATAGGAACCATGTTTTCAAAATAATTTCCAAATTGCTATTTTATCCATTTTACATTGATTTATTCTCGTCTATCAGTGCATTTAGGTTTGGAATTATTGATCATAATTTATTTCATCGAATCTACAGAAAAGAATGATTAAGAAATGTTTATTTTAATTTAAAATGTTTAAATTATGTCTGTTAAAGAATAATTTAATGAAGATATAAATTATTTTACAGTTTTTGATTACTGTAATGTAATAAATAGAATCAAGCATATCGTGGATGAAATTTTATCAATTTTTTATAACTTTATAGTACCTTTTGTAAATTTTATAACTTTCTATTTTTA
>NC_046661.1:56195214-56217684 GCF_010883055.1 Belonocnema kinseyi | reverse complement strand
TAATTTTGCTATTAAACGGACAATAAGACTTTAGGAAAATTTAAAATTATTCAGATATTATTTTTAAAGGTTAATTTTAAGCTTTAAAGATTTTAAAATATGTCGAAAAAAATCTGAAAGATTTAAAACAATTTTTTCGGATTAATTTTTGTTGTTGATTTGTAGAAGTTTCAGTTAGTTTTGAAAAAATCGAAAATAATTTAAATCAAGATTCCGAAAAATTTAAAACGAAATCTACATTTTTTATGATTTTAAGAAAAATTGGAAAAAATTCAAGACATTCAGAACGTTCAGATATGTTAAAAATATTTTTTCAAAATGTTTAATTTGATAATCATAAAAATTTGGAGAAAAATGTATATTTTTTACAATTTGTAATAAAGCAGGTTTTTATGAACTTGGAAAGGTTTTTAGAAGGTCAAACAATATTCTCTAGATTACTAAGAAAATTTAAAGTTATTTTCTAGAAGATTTTAGGACAATTTATTTTTATTTTGCAGAATTAAAAAAATGTTACTTTAAACAATTTTTAGGCTTAAAAAAATGAACTAAAATTACACATAGTCAACAAAATTTAATTAATGTTAATGAAATCATTTCAAAATTTTTTTTCGTCATAACTATTTTCATGAAATTTAGCCTAAGATTTAAGAGGAAAAGGGAATTTTTATTATATTTGTTTTTGAATTGATCATGAACTAAAGTTATTTCAAGCTAAAAAATAAAATTTGTTAAAAATGATTTCTAAAATCGAGGAAAATATTGTATTGTTAATTATAACCGATTTTTTTTTAAAAAAGAACTTGAGGTGAACTTTTAAAATAAATATTTTACAATTTTCATTGTTTGTTTAACAGTAGTTCTTACAGTTTAACGTTTTTGTCTCTCACTTTAGGTAAAAGTTGCAATTATTATTCAGTCAAATGATGTAGGGCTTATTTGATTCCTGAAGAGATTCTCCGAAAATCTCATCGATACGCTTTTAGATAAAAAATTTCATTTAGGGATTATAAAATCTTTATTTTTGTAAACAATATGTTTTAATAAATAATTAAAAAAAAACAATAAAAACTGCCAATAAGATTTGCAGGAAATCTGTTAAGGAATAAAAGAAGCGATACAGCATTAGAATTAAATAAGAATTGCAACTTGAAATAACATATGATTTTATTAAACAAGCAAGCACATTGTGTTCATTAAAACACGTAATTTGTTTATTAAAATATTTGAAAAACCCAAATGAATTTAAATTAATAAATAAAATAAATATTACGTTATATGTATTATATAATATAATAAAAAATGTTAAAAATTTAGACTATTTTCTTTTCAGATATTTCAAAATTACACAAATAATTATATGTTTAATTTGGTTGCTCAAAAATAATGATTTTTTGTGGTTAGTAGAAATGCATTGGGATTGACGTCTAAAAGCAGTGAATTTTACGTTTTTCGCTAATTATTTTTTATTCAGGAAGGTAATAAAAATTTTAAAGGTTATTATCTTTTATGCAGAACTATTAGAAAATTATTTTCATTTGAAAAACATTTTTTTTTAAATGGAGTGAACCTTGTTTGAATTTGGCGCGCACGGTCACATTGCTTTGCTTTTCACTCGACCGACAAGTAGTCAATTACGCGAATTATTAAAAGTAAAATAGGAGTCATTTCGAAACAAATATCTGGTTAGATAACCGGGACCTCCAAAAAACGTGGCGGAACGCGCGACAGGATAATCGACACTTAACCATAGCCTTACATTTAACCCGCTGTCAGTAAACCAATGATTTAACTGAGGTTGGTGGAACCGTCCCTTAATTTACAAACTAAAGGACTGATTTACTTTAGTTTTAAAGTGCTCTAACAAGGCAAACAAATTAGCAGAATTATTAATAAAATTTCAATAAATCTTCACTGAAATACTACGGTCGGAATTATTATTTTATTCGAAAGAACGAGCCTTTCTCATTATGGGTAAATTAAAGTTGTCATCTTACCACTGGAGAAGGTTAGAAATCGATGAAGTCTAAAATTAAATGTTTTGACAATCATCCAAATATCAGCTGGCAAACCTGTTATTTCTGCATTCAAGTGAAGAATAATGGAAGACCGATCCAGTGAAGAATGACATCATGAAAGAGTACAGTAGACACTGTTTGCAGAAGGACGACTGCCTTATAGTATGTGCGAAGATGTTGTCACCAGCTTATATCCTTGCTATGTGACCTCAAGTCGTCATATTTTTCACCTAGTTTCTGTGCTTTCACTTAATAAAATTTTTCACTTTGGTCTTTTCTGTATTAATTTTACACTTTTTGATGTTTTTTCACGGTATTCTATACGGCTCGAAGGACCATTTGTTTAATGTGTATGTTTATAAATAATTAATTTTGCCAGATCATGAATGGACAGAGAAGAATCTTTGGAAATAATGAATAGTTCAAGTTTTATTTTAAGTATAGAATACTTGGTAGACTAAGACCGTTTTTGAGCACCACGCAAATCACTCACTCGTTTATATAAACACTTTTGTAAGATTTAAGATTTAATGTCTTTATTGAGTTAATCACTTTACTGATCCGAAAAGATTGGACGAAGATCTGTCGCGATTCACTGCTGCTTGCACCCTGGTTTTCTCAAGCGATAAGGCTATCATCACACACTCAAACTGAGAAATCACGTTACTTCAAAAATTCCTTTAAATAATAAGCAAACTGAAATTAGCTTTGAAATCGGCGATGTAGATAAATTGAATAAATTGAATAAATTGAAAGACGAAACATCACAACTTTAAACACTACCAAATTCTTAATTTTCCGAACCGAAAACAAGAATTTTCTACAAGCAAGTTGTATTGTTAACTCGAAAATATAAATTTTTAACATAAAAGTTAATTGACAACCAAACAGTCGACTTTTGATTGATTGATTTTTATTGAAAAAGTTCCTAGGGCTAGGTAGCCTTCTAAGGAATAGAAAATTTGTGCCTATTTTTTATTTTCAAAACAAAATATTTTTAGAACTCGCTCTGAGGCTTCAAAGTTTCCTGACTTGAAGTAAAGAAATCCTTACACTAGCTACAGGTTTAAACCAGAGAGCAGCTATAGATTTATTAACTTATTATCACTCGACCATTCAAATTATTGTCAGTCACCGCAGCTTGGGATGACAGCAAATACGGTGTACAATGAGCGGACCGACCGAGGGTCAACTTTTTTTGCAGCCGTCCACCTGCAGTCCCTTCAGTCGGTGTTCAACTTAAATGCGTCATTTTTCATAAGCTTTTCTTACGCTTTACTCAATTTAAATTATACTTTTAATCATTTTTTTAGAAATCTATTATCAATAGTCTAAAGAATGTCTCTTCAAAATGTCAAGTTACACAAGTATATCTGAGGGTCACAATGAGCCTCCAAAAATTGCCATTCTATGCCATTTTTGAAATGTTTAAAACTTTTGCATAATATTTCTGAGATATAAAATTGCGATCAACAAGCCCGTTAAAATTTCTCAAATGTGATTTTTTGGGCCACCCTATAACACACACACATCACACATACACACATATACATATCGAAAGGAGTACAAAGTAATAAACTCCGAAACGATTGAGAACAACCGTAGCATATGTCGATAGGTAAGTTCGAAAGTAGTTTACGCGACAATTAATGGCTTCGAGAGTATCAAAGCACGGTGAGTTGAACAAATGAAAAGTCACTGCCAATGTGAAATTTCTAATCAAGCATTCGTATCATCTGCTAAAAATCTAAAAAACTCTTCCTAAAATAATGCTGTGAGGAAGACTCCCTAATATAAGATGGAAGTTCATTCCACAGGCGGGCACCCCTTATCATAAACGACCTTTGCATTTTGCAGGTTTTATGTTTTGGAATTTTAAGAACTAAACCTCTATCAAGAAGTCTTGCCTGGTTCAAATCGGCATCGATAAAGGTGAACAGCTCAAATAAGTATTGAGGGGTCTCATCTGCGAGTATAGAGTATAATGGATTTACCATGAAAAATTGCCTTCTTTTAGCCACTGTCAGAAACCCAGCTCTTTGTCGATATGAAGAAATGTGTTCATTTTTGGGTAAGTTATAAATAAAACGCATACATGCATTTAGGGCTCGTTCTAATTTTCCATTAAATTTATCCGTGATGCCATCGAGTGCAATGCAAACACAATAAAAAAAAAGGTAGAATGAAGCTTTTAACTAATAAAATCATGGTCGATGTAGGAAGGGAGTATTTCTATTTATGTAGCTGCTGTAAAATTTTTAATGTGTTTCTCGAGATGTTCATAACGTGTTCCTTCCAGGACAGAGTTCGGTTCGTTAAAAATCCTAAATCTCTAACCAGATCTAGGAAGGCAATTGATGCATGCCGACCTTGAGAGGGGGATATGATTTCAGCTGTTCCAAGGAGGGAAAGGCAGTACGCCCAATGACAATCGTGTGAGTTTTTATTGGATTTAACATGAGCCCGTTAGTCATAGCCCTGTGTGCAGCGAAGTCTACATCGATCTGAACTATGCCTAGCATATTTTCTAGGTCTGACCCCGGTCCTGAAAGGTAGAGTTTAATGTCATCTGCTTATTTATGATAGTTGCAGAATTGCAGCTCACCACCTAGATCAGAAAAACAGATATTGAATAAAGTAGGAGCTAGAGAAGATCCTTGGGGAACCCCTCTTAACCTTGATCCAGTTGGACAGGTCGCCTTTACTGTTCCTGATCCGTTCCGATCTATTGCTCAGGTAAGACTCAAACCATTCAATAACTGAACTAGATAATTTGAAAGACTCAAATGTTTGAAGTAGAAAAGTATGGTTTACCGAGTCGAATGCCTTGGAGAAATCAAATAGAACCACCACTGTGACTTCTTTTCCATCCATTGCCAATTTGATATCGGTGGTCACTTTCATCAAAAGTATCTCCGCGCGGAGCAAAGGTTTGATCCGCTATAGGAGGCTGATTGAGTGATGAGAACGCCTGCTAGAAGTCCGAAGGAATGAAGTCAACGTCAAGGTCTTCGCGCTTAGGAGGAATTAGACGCAAATTTCGCAGTAAGTGCCATACATTTTCATTTTGATTCCTATTTCTGGTGGCATTGAAATTATACTGGTTGTGTGAGTCTCTAATTTTAGTTTGCAGTAGGTTACGAAGTTTACGAAATTCTTTTTGAATAAAGGGATTTATTGTTCTGTTAGATAGTCTACGTTTTGAGTCACGGGGTCTCATTAATTCTCTAATTTCCGCCGTAATCCATGGTGCAGCTTCCTTACTTGACCTTGGAACAAAAAGTGGCGTGAATTTGTCGAAGGCCTCCGTTAAAATATCAACAAGCCTATTTACCATTGAGCTAACATCCCTTTGTAAAATTATATTATTCCAGTAGCAGGTCTTAAGGTGATCATGAAATTCCTGCGCCTTAATATTATTAAGATGATGAATCAACGGAGCATTTGGTCTAGTTGGAAGGTTGCCGGATAATTGATATTCAATGTTGATCAGGTCATGATTGGAAAGGAAGCGAATATGGTGCTGCCCATAAGAAGTTAGTTTGTCAAAATCGTCCACTATCATAAGGTCAATTCGCGTGCTCAACGGTCAGTGTGGTGGGTGGAATTGTGTGGACCGATGGACAAAACCAGCTTAGAAAACTACCGATTTCAAGTAAATCGTTATATTATTAGATGTATTTAGACTTGTGTTTAAATCTCCCATTAAAATGATGTTATCATAATTAGGAACAAGCTCAAAAATATTTTATTGCAATTCCTTGTTAAAATTCGCATTTAGTGCGACTTTTTGTATATTAGGATACTTTGCAGCAAATTCTGTTCTTAAATTGTATCCTTTTTCCATTTTCGTTTCAAACTTCGCACTTTCGTAATAGGAACGCACCAATTCTTCTTTCATTGTGGTATCCCAGTTCATGCTCTCCCACAATATTTCTATCGAGGTGGTTGGCTGCAAATACCTAGTGCTAGCCAAAGCATCTTCAGCAGGCACATTTGATGTTCCACTGCTTACCGTTTCTCGCACATGTTCTCGCTGGCCAGCTGTTTAATTAGTGCGATCTGCCTGACAATCTCACAGCTCACCATCGCCACCGACCGTATGCTGTGGTCCCCAGCTGTGGCTCCAGGGGCGCCCCGACGTTCCTCGGGAAGCGACAAGCATTTCAAAATCTTTAATGTATTCTTCGTTTTTCTTTGGTGGGCTTTGGTGTTCTAATTAGTCCCTCTCCTATTCCTTATCAACCTATTTGGCATGGGAAACTCTGTCAGTAGCAATGCTACTGCCAACATTGCCGTCAAGGTCATGAGAGAAGAGCTCAAAGCTCATTTAGCTTAACTATTATTATAAATCATACATTTAGGTGTTTCAGCGGTCTTGAAAAGGGCAAGTAATTGGAAAGCTCCAGGTCCGGACATGATGCACAACTTCTGGTACAAGTACCTGACGAGTGTGCATCTTGCGTTGGCCAGGTGTTTTCAGAAGATCATTGAACACCCAGATCGGATGTCAGGCTTTATGTTCCACGGTACTACGTATATTTAATCAAAAAAACCAGACGCTCAAAATCCATCTGAGTTTCGACCGATAGCCTGTCTTCCAACAATTTAAAATATCTTATAGCTATCATTGCAGATAAGGTATATTCTCATTGCCATGATAATTACATTCTCACAGAAGAACAAAAAGGGTTTTGTAAAAACTCGCGGGGCTGTAAAGAGCTATTCACTATAGACGCTGTTGCCATGACTCAAGTTAGTAAGCATCAAAGGAACTTACACATGGCATACATTGACCACAAGCAAGCGTTTCCTTCCGCGCTGCATGACTATTTGCTTGAAGTCTTAAAACTTTACAAAATCTGCCTACGCATTATTGACTTTCTAAGCTATGCGATGAGGCTCTGGGGTACAACAATAAAGTATTTTGATCATGGACAACCAAGGATAACTAGATCAATACTCTTTACGACGTGTATATTTCAAGGAGACTGCTTCAGCGCACTATGTTTCTGTTCAGCGATGAATCCATTGAGAAAAATACTAAACAGCAGGTCTCATGGGTTCAGAATTGATGATAATGATAATGATCATCAAGTGACCCATCTTCATTACATGGATGACCTGAAGCTGCATGCTAGTTCAGCCCAGAAACTGCAGCAAGTGATCGATGTCACAAAGCAGTTTTCCCATGATATCCACATGGACAAACAAAATCAGGGCAATCAACACATATGATATCATTGTACTCACGTACTCTTTCGGGCTCATAAAATGGTCTAACACTGACCTTGAAAAGTTTAACAGAATTGTTTGCGTAAAAATGACGAAGCACAAAAATGCACCACAGAAATTCAGCGATTGAAAGGGTAGTTCTACCATGACATTAAGGGCGTAGGGGCGTTGTAGATGTCAAACAACTGTGCGAGTCACAAATTTTACAGTTGCAAGACTATTTTAACAGCAAACGAAATGTTGCGCTTTACAGTACCATCTGTCAAGCGGATCTAGACTATACGCCCTTAAATTTGTCCTTAAATGGGGCCTTTAATATCAGGGCAGAAACCATAGAGGAATTAGAAATACAATGGAAGCAGAAAGCCATCCATGGTGAGCACCCTAAAACGTTATATCAAAATGAATTGGACAGTGAGGCATCCAATATTCGGGTAAGAAAGGGTGTTCTGTATCCAGAGACGTAAGGATTCGTCATTGCGATAGAGGACAAGGTTGTCAGCACCAGGAATTATCGCAAACACGTCTTAAATCAAGACGTGGTTGACCGGTGCCGATTATTCGGAGATAACAATGAATCCATCGAGCACATTATTGATGGTTGTCGCGTAATGGCTCAGAGAGAATATACGCACAGACATAATGATGTAGCGGGCATTATACATTAACAACTTGCCCTAAGACTAAGGCTCTTAAAAGAATGGATGCCTTTGTACAGATACATTCCAATGCTCGTTTTAAAAAGCGAAGATTACATTTTATATTGAGATGTTATTATCCAAACGGATCATTACATCCGGGCCAATAGATCTGACATCGTGATGCGAGAAAAAAAGGTGGAAGAGTCTGCATCATCGACATTGCTTGTCCGCTTAACCGAAATTTGCAGTCAACCTATACAACCAAGATCCACAAGTATAGCGAGTTAAGTCATGAAGTAAAGACAATATGAACGAATGTGAATCATGCATCTATTCATCCCATTGTGATTTCGGATACACGCAATGTGCACGCTAGATGCACTGAATATCTTGAACATATAGGAGTCAGTAGGGTATTGGCAGCAGCTCACAAGGCGGTTTTATTAAACACCTGTCGCATCGTAAGAAACTTTCTTGATCATCAGGAAGCGAGCAGAAGCGAGCAGATGGTAGCTCTAAAAAAGCTTTCAGAGGTGACTGTTGTCACCTCCAACGCTCGTGGCCGCTCATTATTGTATACCTACAACATCATCGCAGGAGGTTACAACCATCGTATTAAATTATTTAAATTAACTTTTAACATTCTAATCTCATCAGTCACTTGACTTAGTCCGTGGCTATGATGTATAACCGGCTTCACCTGAGTACAAGTGTAATAAAACATTTAATAATAATGGCAGAATCGATCCTGTGGTAATTTCAAATTCAAATCCGATCGCCTGGAGAACTAAAAGCGAAATTGATTCTGGCTGAGAATGTTTATGGATAAAAAAATTTGAATTTGATTAATTTGAATTAGAAGATAAAACTTTACCCATCCCGTGAGAACATTCTGATGAGAATAGCTTCGATGTTCGCGTTTGGTGCTCTACAGTTGTCCAGAAATTGATTTTGGCGGAAAATCCAGCCACATTTTTTGTCTTGAACAAACTGATGTGTAAATAAATGAAGCTAAGTAAATATAGAATTCCAAAGTATTATATTTTATTGAAAAGCAAACAATGAAAATCGATTCTGAGTAAAAATGCATGCCTAACTACTTACTGAATGTAACAAAGTTTAATTGACAAAAATAATTTTATGAAACAATTGCATAAACAAATACGTCGTTTTTACTCTTTATGATCACGAAAATTTGCATTTTTATTAAAATCAAAAGGAAACTAATTTCTAGTATTATGTACTCATAAAATTTAAAAAAATAAACATTTATAATTATTATAAACAAAATACGTAGAAAATTTGTCATACTTTGCATTTCTTTGAGAGAAGTGTTTTTTTAATCACGCAATTCGGTCACGGTTTTCACTCAAGTTCGGGGAATATGAAAAACCTACTCCAGTATATTTTTTGTAAATATTTCACACCCAAATTAAAATAAAAAGATCACTTTCAGAGATCAAGAATTATATCTGTAGTGTATATAAATTCTAAAACGAAAATTATATTTACTACAACTTTCTCTGATCAGATAAGCGGATTTGTGTGAATTTTAAACTGTTTTATTTTCTAAAAACACAATGATAATTAAAAAAATATTCTGTATTCAAGATTATTATTTATAGTTGAGTACTTTGTCTTTGAAAAATGAAAGCATTTTAAAAGCACATCGTAGGAAGATGATTATGCATAAATTTGAGTGAATAGTCCTTTCTTTGTTCAATTTTGACTTGAATTTTTGATCAGCTTTGACCGCCTGAACGAGACGACTGAATTTTAAATCTCAATTTACATAGCAGAACTCAGAACCTATATATAAAATAGTTGCTGCATTTTTGGAAATTTACGAAATTTATTAAATGTATGAATGTTTATGTAAATTTATGACATTTATGAAATTTATGGGAATTTATAGAAATTTACGACATTTATGAAATTTATGAAATTTATGGTAATTTACGAAAATTTATAAAAACTTACGAGTAACTTTTGACAGCAGTTCTATTGAACGCATGCGCAATAGCTCGGGATGCTAAGGTCGAAGTCGTCGCTCACTGGACTATCGAACGTAAGAAGAATTCAAATAAGCTTTCTTCCCTAGCGAGGTGAGGTGATGACTTAGCGAGAAGGAAGTAAAAATATCTGAAGTTGGTCACTTTCAAAGCGATATATTGGCGTCGAAAGTCGAACTTTTAGACGAGGCGTTGTGAAATTGTATGGAGCCACGAAGGAATAATAAGGAGAACCAACTGCCAGTGGGAAGCCATCTGAAACTGGCAATAGAAACATTACCGTAAGTGATATGCACGTTACAGGAAGATCTTAGATTTGAGTGCGCAGTTGTCCTCTTCCTATACATGGAAAAGTGTGCGAGTGAGAAAATTTGTCAAGTTGACGTAAGTTAGAGGTTGTGTTCTTTTGTTGATCATCATACGAAAGATATACAGAATAAATATATAAATAGTATTTTTCGTACTTGTTTGAAAAATGTGTGAACAGATTTTGAGAAGGAAACGTATAGGTAAGTACCTTTTAAATTTGTAATATGATAAATAGGCTAAAGATTCTCAAGGTTCAATGACAGATAGGTAAAACAATAAAATATATTAGACGTTTATTGTACTTACAGTGAAGGCTTTAAAAAAACGAAGTGTATTTGCCTTCTTCGACGTGTAACTTCGTCCACAACCCGGAACTTGACACCTCATGGCATAGAACACATTTCTAACACTTGAATCAAAAGAAAGAAACAGAACCTCTCAACTTACGTCAATTTGACAGACTTTCGCACTCGCACAGTTTTCCATGTATAGGAAGAGGACAACTGCGCACCTGCGCACTCAAATCTAAGATCTTCCTGTAATGTGCGTATCACTTACGGTAATGTTTCTATTGCCAAGTGGGGGAACGGAGTTAGGTCTCCTTATTATTCTTTCGTGTATGTAGCATTATAAGGAATGAAATACAGCGATTGCAATGAGTGTGAAGATTGCTGCTCGAGCGAAGCGAGGGCTGCCTTCACACGAGTTGCGATCGTTGTGTTACATTCCTAGTAATGCATATTATTTCTGATAGCGCATCTATTGAAACTCGAAGTTTCAATAGATGCGCTATGAAAAATAAAAAACTTACTTGTTTGGAAAACAGACACAAGACACAAACAAAAATTAATAGACAAAAAATGTTCACTCAAAAAGAACCTTCAAATTTATTATGAATAATTTTAAGAGAGGGTGATTAGATTTTCTTTCAACAGTAAAAAATAAGATAAAAAATAAACAATAAATTTTTTTTGGTAAAAATGACACAAGAGAAGACAAAAATTAAAAGATAAAAGTTGTTTTACCAAAAAATATCTACAGGTTTTCTCATAAGCTCTTGCTAAAAAAATGTATTAAAAATACAAAAATTAACTTTTTGCAAAAACAACAGAAGCTACAATAAACTTTGTGCAACAACATTTTCCGCCAAAATTATATCTACAAATTTGTTTCTAAACACTTTACGCTAGGATCCGAATTTTTGGTTTAAATTGTGAAAAATAGCATTGAAATTATTTAAATTAATTTTATTTAAAAAAAAAAACAGGTTGTAATAAAATGTTTAATAGCAAGTTTTTTATAGAGTGCGCCCTTTTTAATTATAAAAACAAGACAATAAAAATACGTATGTTTTGATACCAATGTATATTATGAGTTCTAATAGCAATCAAAATTTTTTTTGGCAGTCAACAGACCTCCCCTTAACATTAATTTGAAAAATCCTTCTGTCTCCATGTCGTAGAGATAGATCAAAATATCAAAAAACAAAGCACTTCTTTCAAATTTGAACAGCATATAGTTTTTGTTTCAAGATTTAAATTTACATGCCAAATAGCATGTAAACTTTAAGGGCAAGTGATACATTATGATATCACGTATTACCGACCGTCCCATGTTATTTTTTCCGCCAATTTAAAAATAGGGAAATTAAAATATCGAGCTAATTTTTTTAAAATTATTGTTATTATTACGAGAAAGGTCTGTCTGGTCATTTAAAGTTGCTATATTATTGATAAATATTAATTTTTAATATTTACAATGTTTAGCAAAGAGCCTTGTATTTCAATTTATTTGAATATTGAGAAAGCAACTTCAGAATAAGATGCGAGCGCCACTTAGCAGTTGTGGTTGCTAGGAGAAGCACCCTTCCCGTTTCATACAGACTGAGTCGGTAATAACGATAGAATTTAAAATTTTGTAATGTGACTACATGTGTGAATAAAAAATATCGCAAACATGTGCTGCGACCTTCTACTTGATTAAATCTCAGGTTTCTCTGATAGTGTAATTGGTAGCCTTTTTCTTAATTCTTTGTAACCATCCGAATTATTTGAAATCACATGAATTCTTCGAAAAATTTTTAAATATTTAATATTCTTTTAATACTTTTTAAATCTCCCAATGCTCCACATTTATTTAAAAATTATATTGTATTCTTGGAATATTTAGAATTCTCGGAATCATCTTGAATTCTTTCCACTATATTGTTTTTTTTTTTAATTCTTTGAATTCTTCTGCACTCATAGAATTAGTTTAATATCTTTTACAATCTTTTAACTGTTTTGAAGTCTTTCGGTTTCATTAAGCACACACACACACACACATACACACACACACACAAACCTATTTTTTAAATATTTTGAATACATTGAATTCTATTTGGTTATCTGAAATTCTTAATTTTTTCAAGTATTTCTCAAATATCTTTTTAATACATTTGGCTTCTTTAAATCCTTTTGAATTCTTTAAGTTCAATCGGAATGGCTCGCGTTCTCTTCAATTTTTTGAAATTATTAAATTCGAAAATGAAGAAAAGCTGAACGTTAAGAATATATTTGAATTCTTTTGACTCTTCGAATTTCTTTAAATTCTTCTGAAACTTCGGGATTCTACGAACTCTTTTGAATAATCTTGAATTCTTTGAATTCTTTCAAAGTCTTTGAACTTTTTAAAATTCTTTTTTATATCTTAACTGCTTCTGATTCTTTTTAATTTTTTACATTGCGTTGAATTTTGTTTGAATTCTTTCAATGTTCCGAACTGAAATATTGAGTATTACTTCATATTAAAAGAAACAACCCACAATTAAAAATTCATTTAATTTCTTTGCGTACTTTTGGATTCTTTGTCTTCTTCTAAATTCTTTATATTCTTTGAACTCTTAAATTCTGTAAATAATTTGCAATTATTGTAGATATTATATTTCAACGATAAGGCATTACTTATGACTAAAATTAACAATAAGAAGAATTAGTTTCAGTTTTTTGAACTTTTTGAGTTTTTCGAATTGTTTAGAAAACGTCAATATGTCGCACGTCAACCCTTTTTTACCATTTTTTACTTCCTACTTATTTCATATTTTATAAAAAATATAGTTACTTATGATATTAAAAAGCAAGGAAAGTAAAAAGTAGCGGTGATTTGGCTGATGATTCGAATTTTTTTGCAAAAACTGAACTTTATGTTTGAAAGTAGGAACACGAAAACAATTATAATAATTTTGACCTCAACTTAGGAGAATGGGAATATTTATATTATTTAGAAAATACTTTTGGATTATTTACTGCTTTTAAATTCTTTCAATACTTTTTAATTGTTTAATTTGTTAGAAATCTTTTCAATTGTTTGCATTCTCTTGAATTCTTCGAAATATTTGAATTTATTTTTATTTTTTTAATTCAAAAAAGAAGTATTACTTAACATTAAACGCAAAGAACTACAATTAAACTATCATTTCAATTATTTTATAATATTTCGAATGCTTTTGAATTCGTTTAAATTCTTTGAGCTCAATCTTTTGAATTCTTTAAACCATTTAAATTCTTTGAATTCTTTTGTAAATTTAGATTGTTTGGAATTTTTTTAATTGTTTGCATTCTGTTGAATCCTTTCAATTTCTTTGAACTTTTCAAATTCAAATATTAATTAAAATTGATAATAATATTTTAAAATCAAGAAGTATTTATTTGAATTCTTTGAATAGATTTTCATTCTTTCAATTCTTTAAAATTGTTTAAAATTATTTTTAATTTTTTAATTCTGTTAAATCTTTTGAATTGATTGAATTCTTTAAAATCTTTTGAATTCTTAGAATCCTTTTTGAATCTCTTTAATTCTCTGAATACTTTTAAATTTTTCGCAATCTGTTAACTTGTATGCACGCTTTAACTGTTTTGATTTGTTTTAAATTAATGAAACAAATTTTAAGTTTAATTTTTTTTTATTTGCTTAAATTAGAAACTCAAGTATTACTCAACATTAATAAAGAATTAAAATTAAGATGAGTTCATTCTAATTCTTTGCATTATTTAAAATTATTTTGAATTTGTTAGATATCTTTTGAGAACTTTTGAATTCTTTAAAATTTGTTGCATTGTTTTCATGCGTGAATCTTTTAACTATTTGAATTGAAAAATTAAGGATTGCTCATCATTAATATTAAAAACTTAAAATTAGGGAGAGTTCGTTTTAATTTTTTAAATGCATTTGGATTTTGTGAATGCTTTTGAATGTTTTGATATATTTTGAATACTTTTTATTTATTTAAATTCTTTCGGATACGTTTAAAAGTCTTTAATTTGAAAATAAAGGATCACTTTTCACTCAACAAGCAATTAGAGTGTAGAGTAAAGGGTCGAACATCTTTTTTTATGATTCTTTGAATTCTTTCAAATTCTTTAAATTCTTTGAATTCTTCAGAATCCTTTGAATTCTTCAGAATTCTTTGGAGCTCTTTGAATTAAAAAATTAAGCAGTGTTTAACCTTAATATGAAGCACTTGAAATTACAAATATTTCATTTGAATTCTTAAAAAAAATAGGATTCTTTGAATTCTTTTGAATACTTTGGAATTCTCCTAATTCTTTTGAATCTGTTTCAAATTTAATAATATACAAATCAAGAATCACTTATTGCTTCACAAAAAATGCAGTATTTAACAGCAAAGGTATAGTTTACATGCTTTAGAATTATTTTATTTATTTAAAAACTATAATAATTTCTCTTACTCACAAAAGAAAGACAATCGCCCCCACCCACCCTATGGCTTTCCATTTGTTAAGGTGTAGAAAATATTTTTTTTATGATTCTTTGAATTCTTTTAAATCTTTTGAATTCTTTGAACTCTTTGAATTCTTTGAACTCTTTGAATACTTTTGAATTCTTTGAATTCTTCTAAATTATTTAAACTCGTTTAAATTGTGTGTATTCTTTAGAATTATTTGCAATCTGTGGCACTGTTTTGGCGCTTTGAATTTTTGAACCTTTGAATTCAATAATCAAGTATTGCTTAACATCAATATTAACAATTAAAAATTCAGAAGATTTAGTTTAAATTAATTAAAACCTTTCGTATTATTTAAATTCCTTTAAATTCTTTTAAATTCTTTGAATTCTTTTAAATTCTTTGAATTCTTGTAAATCATTTAAACTTGTCTAAATCCTGTGTATTTTTTAGAATGATTTGCAATCTGTAACACTGTCTTGGTGCTTTGAATTTATGGAAATCTTTGAATACAAAAATTAAGTATTACGTAATATTAATATTAACAACTTAAAATTAAGAAGATTTCTTTAGAATTCTTCAAAACCATTCGGATTCTTTGAATACTTTTAAATTCTCTTAATTCTTTTGAATCCGTTTGAAATTCATCAAGATGCAAATAAGGAATCACTTACTGCTTCACAAAAAATGCACTATTTAACAGTTAATTTATAATTTAGATGCTTCAAATTCATTTTATTTATTTATCAAAACTATATAAACTATATAAAATTATGATTCTTTTAAATTCTTTGAATTCTTTGAATTCTTTTGATTTCTTTGAACGCTTTAAATTCCTGCAAATCATTTAACTTGTCTAAATTTTGTGTATTCTTTAGAATGATTTGCAATCTGTAGCACTGTTTTGATTCTTTGCATTTTTTGTAACCTTTGAATAAAAAAATCCAGTATAACTTAACATTAACATTAACAACTTAAAATTACGAAGATTTTGTTTGAATTCCTGAAAACCATTCGGATTCTTGGAATATTCTTGAATACTTTTGAATTATCTTAATTCGTTTGAATCCGTTTGAAATGAATCAACATGCAAATAAGGAATCACTTACTGCTTCACAAAAAATGCAGTATTGCACAGTAAATTTATAATTTAGATGTTTCAAATTTATTTGATTTATTTACCAAAAATATAATAATTATATTTACTCACAAAGGAAAGACTTCCGCCCTCATTCACCCTCTGGATTTCCATTTGTTAAAGTGTAGAACATATTCTTTTATGATTCTTTGAATTCTTTTAAATTCTTTGAAATCTTTCGAATTCTTTTAATTTTTTTGAATCCTTTGAATTCCTTTTATTTCTTTGAATTCTTTAAATTCTTGTAAATCATTCAACTTGTCTAAATTCTGTGTATTCTTTAGAATGATTTGCAATCTGTAGCACTGTTTTGATTCTTTGCATTTTTTGAAACCTTTGAATACAAAAATCCAGTATAACTTAACATTAACATTAACAACTTAAAATTACGAAGATTTTGTTTGAATTCCTGAAAACCATTCGGATTCTTGGAATATTCTTGAATACTTTTGAATTATGTTAATTCGTTTGAATCCGTTTGAAATGCATCAACATGCAAATAAGGAATCACTTATTGCTTCACAAAAAATGCAGTATTTAACAGTAAATTTATAATTTATATGCTTCAAATTTATTTTATTTATTTACTAAAACTATAATAATTATTCTTACTCACAAAGGAAAGACAACCACCCTCATTCACCCTCTGGATTTCCATTTTTTAAAGTGTAGAACATATTCTTTTATGATTCTTTGAATTCTTTTAAATTCTTTGAAATCTTTTGAATTCTTTGAATTTCTTTTATTTCTTTGAATTCTTTTGATTTCTTTGAACTATTTAAATTCTTGTAAATCATTTACCTTGTCTAAATTTTGTGTATTCTTTAGAATTATTTGCAATCTGTAGCACTGTTTTGGTGCTTTGAATTTTTTGAAACCTTTGAATACAAAAATCAAGTATTACTTAACATTAATATTAACAACTTAAAATTACGAAGATTTCGTTTGAATTCTTCAAAACCATTCGGATTCTTTGAAAACTTTTGCATACTTTTGAATTCTCTTAATTCTTTTGAATCCTCTTGAAATTCATCAACATGCAAATATTGAATCACTTACTGCTTCACAAAAAATGAAGTATTTAACAGTAAATTTATAATTTAGATGATTCAAATTAAGTTTATTTATTTACCAAAGCAATAATAATTATTCTTACTCGCAAAGAAAAGACAACTACCCTCATCAACCTTTTGACTTTCCATTTGTTAAAGTGTAGAACATATTTTTTTACGATTCTTTGAATTCTTTAAAATCTTTTGAATTCTTTGAATTCTTGTAAATTATTTAAACTCGTTTAAATTCTGTGTATTCTTTAGAATTATTTGCAATCTGTGGCACTGTTTTCGTGCTTTGGATTTTTGAAACCTTTGAACTCAATAATCAAGTGTTGCTTAACATTAATATTAACAATTTAAAATTCTAAAGATGTAGTTTAAATTAATTAAAACCGATCGGATTCTTTGAAAACTTTTGAATACTTTTAAATTTTCTTAATTATTTTGAATCCGTTTGAAATTCAGCAACAAGCAAATATTGAATCACTTACTGCTTTACAAAAAATGCAGTATTTAACAGTAAATTTATAATTTAGGTGCTTCAAATTTATTTATTTACTAAAATTATAATAATTATTCTTACTCACAAAGGAAAGACTACCGCCCTAATTCACCCTCTGGATTTCCATTTGTTAAAGTGTAGAACATATTTTTTTATGATTCTTTGTATTCTTTTAAATTCTTTGAAATCTTTCGAATTCTTTTAATTCTTTTGAATTCTTTGAATTCCTTTTATTTCTTTGAACTCTTTAAATTCTTGTAAATCATTTAACTTGTCTAAATTTGGTGTATACTTTAGAATTATTTGCAATCTGTAGCATTGTTTTGGTGCTTTGAATTTTTTGAAACCTTTGAATACAAAAATCAAGTATTACTTAACATTAATATTAACAACTTAAAATTACGAAGATTTCGTTTGAATTCTTCAAAGCCATTCGGATTCTTTGAAAACTTTTGAATACTTTTGAATTCTTTTAATTCTTTTGAATCCGTTTGAAATTCATCAACATGCAAATATTGAATCACTTACTGCTTCACAAAAAATGCAGAATTTAACAGTAAATTGTTAATTTAGATGCTTCAAATTTGTATTATTTATTTACTAAAACCATAATAATTATTTTTACTCACAAAGGAAAGACAACCGCCCTCATCCACCCTCTGGCTTTCCATTTGTTAAAGTGTAGAACATCTTTTTTTTATGATTCTTTGAATTCTTTGAAATCTTTTGAATTGCTTTGAATTCTATGGATTCTTTGAATTCCTTTGAATTCTGTGAACTCTTTTGAATTCTTTGGATTTTTTTGACTTCTTTTGAATGCTTTGAATTCGTTTGAAAACCTTTGAATTCTTTTGAATAACTTTGAATCCGTTTAAAATGCATCAACATGCAAATAAGGAATCACTTATTGCTTCACAAAAAATGTATTATTTAATAGTAAATTTATAATTCAGATGCTTCAAATTAATTTTAATTATTTACAAAAAATATAATAATTATTCTTACTCACAAAGGAAAGGGGACCGCCCTGATTCACCGTCTAGCTTTTCATTTGTTAAAGTGTAGAACACGTTTTTTTATTATGCATTGAACACTTTTGGAATCTTCGAATTTTTTAAAATCATTAGAATTCTTTTGAGTTCTTTTAATTCTTCAAAATCATTTGAACGCATTTTTATGTTTTTTATGTTTTATCATTTTTTGCAATCCGTTGACTTTTGCATGTTTTGGATTTTTTTTTAAATCTTTATATTTCAGAATTAAGTATTGCTTAGAAATAATATTAACAACTTAAAACTAGACAGCTTTCATTTGAGATCTTTGAATACATTTGTGGCCGTCCGCGAAGAAAGTGAGCTAATGCCAATGCAGGCAAGACATGAGCAGGACTTAGTCAATATTCGGCCAATTAAGGCAAGACGTGAGCAGGACTTAGTAAATGTCCGGCCAATTAAGGCAAGACATATGCAGGACTTAGTCAATATTCGGCCAATTAAGGCAAGACGTGAGCAGGACTTAGTAAATGTCCGGCCAATTAAGGCAAGACATATGCAGGACTTAGTAAATAGCATGGCACACTGCATACTATGCCACACAGGCTAATGTGTATGTCAATTCAAGAAGAATCTTTATCAAATATGGAAAAACTATAGAGAAAAACTAAAAGAAATGGCTTACCTCGTAAATGTATGTTGAAGTTGGTATTGTCCGCAGAAAATTGTGTTTATTCATTATCGCGGACACTTGGATGTTAAATAATAGTAAACATTTCAAACAGCGTTTCGAATATGGCAGACGGAAATTTAAAAAAGAAAACTGAATTGACTCAACATTACAACTGCGAGTTTTTTTTATCGCTGATTCAAAACTTCACATTTCAAGATACAAAGCGGTGTACCCAATATTGCGGATAAAAAATTTTAGAAAAAAAAAAACAAAACAATTTGACTACAAATTTTCTTTTGGCTGCTTTTCAAGACGTTTTTCTTAAATCCACAGACAAAGTTTAAAAATTGAAAATAAAGAATCGAAATTGTAAAAACAACAACAATTTTCCTCCAAGTAGCTGCCTGGAGTTTTCTGGGAAGTTGATTTTAAATCCAAAGTCAAATCCCGATAAGTAGGTGTGCAGAGGATAGTACCCTACAATAGACATAAATACTTACATCAATTCTGACGTCAGAATCCTAATCAGCAACCCCAAAAACTCCCATAAAGTAAATTTCTTCTCAATTATAAAAAAAGTTTGCGAATTTGAACTAAAATTTTCTCCATTTTTTACTTTTGCTATTTTTAATTCAGATTTTTTTACAGAGTACATACATTTCTAAACAAACAGTTATATTTCTGGATAAAAAATATCCATATCGAACAAAATATTTAAATTTTCATTCAAAAGAAATACAATTTCGACCAAAAATATACGTATGTTAAATTTTCTGGTAAAAATGTCACTATTACCAAACAAAAAAACAATTTTTTCTGCAAAAGAATGTCGATTTCCTGCCAAAAAAGTTATCCAAAAGAGATAAAATTTCAATTAAAATGAATCTCACGACAAAATAAATTTTTAACAATAGCGTTTAGCTTTTAACTGCATCTAGATGAATTTTCAAGAAAAAAAGGTAAATTCATAACGAAAAGTGCAAAACAAGTATATTAAAATTCGAAAATATTTCCTTTTCGAAATCCTGCTTCGACTCTAAAAACTACTTGCAGAACTTTCTTTTTCGAAAATTTGGAACAAGGAAATTTTAAATTGTGACGAATTTTGACTTGAAACTGAGATTTCTTAAACTCCTTTCTTCTAAATAACAGTTTTAATTCTTTAAAAAATTCCCGTTCGCTAAACACAAAATATTCATTTTTATTGACGAAGTTCATTATGAGCATCATTGAACACAACAGAGCGAAAAATTGAAAAATAAGTGAATTCTGAAAAAAGTACTTTAATTACCCACTAAAAAATATCAGTTCATAATAAAAATTTCAATAGTTTAACTTTTAGTTGAAAAAATTAATTTTTTACAAATAAAACGGATTTCAACAAAAGAGTTAACTTTTCAATCTGAGTGATGAATTTTCAACTAAAAATGACGAATCTTTAACTACAATAGTTGAATTTGAAGCAAAAAAAGAAGATGTTTTAACTCATACAGTGACTTTTGATTGAAACAGTTGCATTTTCAACCACAACAAATTATTTGTTATTAAAAAAGATAAATTTCTCACCAAAACTCGAATAATTAAATTTTAAGTTACAAAAATTAGTACCCAACCGAACAAATGAATTTTCAATCAGAACTATGGAATAATTAATTGAAATGAATTAACTTACCACCCCCCCCCCGCCCTCCCAAAAAACTTTCAATGAAAATTACTTTTAAGAAAAGAGTTACATTTTTAAACAAAGTGATGAATTTTCAGCTATAATTTTTAATTTTTGTCTTTGGAATAGTTGAATTTTCAATTAGGAAGATGGATTTTCATTTAAAACGATCAATTTTTAACTAGAATGATTTAACTTTTGACCAAAAAGATGAATTTCCAAACCAAAAGATTCATTTCTACTGAAAAAATTAATTTTCCACTAAAAAATAACATTGTTAAACAAAAATTGAAATAAATTAATTTTAAATCAAAAAATAAATGTTCAAACAAATGAATGAATATTTGTTTCAAATTATGAATCTTCGGTCAGCAAAATTAATTTTTAACTAAGAAGTTTAACTATCAACCAAGTTTCAAAAAGATAGTATTAGAAGAAAATAAGTGAATTTTCAAACAAATTGTTGAATTTTGAGTTATTTTCAACAATAAAGAAGAGATAGAGTCTATATTGCCGGCGCTGGCAACATTGTTAGTTGCCTGCGCCGGTAAGATTGTTTGTTGCCGGCTGGTTTTCGCAAAGAGCAAAATACGAAATAAAAGCGAATTACGTGTGTATACAGTCATGCAAATGCCCGGAAATATAATTTTCAAGGGCAAAATTGATAAAACTCGTGTTTGGAAACAGAAAAATGGAAATACTAGATACTCGAAATGAGTTATGGTTCTGTTCATATTCTAGGAGTGATATGAAATACGAGTGGGACTGCTGGATACGTGTGAAGTTTTGAATGGGGGTGGGTGTTACCGAACGCGCACTGTCTGACAAAAATATTTAAACTTAAGGTTTCATCAAATTTAAATTTTCTTTGATGGCCAAGTCGGTGGGTTATTGTCAAAAGATTTTGTATTGTGTGAATCTTAGCATACAGTGTTATGATTCATTTCCAATCTATTACGATTAAAAACCCGACTTTTTCCAAGAGAAACTGCCAACATTGGGAAATTTTATATTCAAATTGTTTATAAACGTGTAAGTTGTTATATTCCACTGTATATAATCAAAGATATATTTTTTTAGGAATACCCGTAGCCATTGTAGCGATTAAAGAAAAGAAAATTGTTGATAAAACCTTACACTTGAATATTTTGTCATGAGAATTATTTATAACAATGGTTATTGTTAACTTCTCAAATATTGTTGTGACATTAATGTGAAGCACTTTTAGCTACGAAAAAATTTTACCAATAATGAGACTATTTTTTCATTTATTTATCAAATTTGTTTACAACAAATAAATTGAATGATAAACAATTTATTTGTATTTTATGAGTCCCTGAACATTAATTTGAGTCCAGCTGTACGAAAAAAGTGAATTTAAATATGGGGCATTATTCCTCAACTGCACCAACTCAAAAAGTCATGTTTTTCGATTGTCTCTAAATTCTGGGAATATGTTCGCCTACCCAACAGTAGTTAATCCACAAGCTTATAGACCAGGATTACCAA
>NC_046661.1:56193625-56195114 GCF_010883055.1 Belonocnema kinseyi | reverse complement strand
TAGTCAGTCAATTCTATACTGGAGTCGACAGTTAGATGCTTAATATCAATAGCATCTAACATCAGATGCACATTTTCGTGATATATACACACGCAAACCGTACGTGTGCCACTCCCTCCAGCCAAAACACAATGTCGTGGTCTGAGTTGTGCAAACTTCGAAAATCCGATTACAGTATTTTCGTTTTCCACTTTGAAACGTTTGAACAGCTCGGACAGATTACCTAGGATAAGTCGTTTCTAAACATGTTCACGAGTTGCATCTGCTTTCTTAATTGATATAAAATCCTTTTTCCCAGGCATCAATCGGCTGTTTTCATCATCTTCGTAGAAATTAGTCACTGGAACTTCAATATCTGGTGCCAGTCTTCTTCCCAGTTTTCGATTAGGTAAACTCAATATTCCATTTTGCTCAACTAATTTCTGAGCTTTTCGGACTTGCCGTTCAGTTGCACCGAATTCATCCATTAACTTCCTACGACTCCAAGTCTTAGGGGCAACTGAAAGTAATAACATTTTTTCGTCAGAATCAGTAGTTTCCTTGAATTTATCTCTGATTTGTTGAAGAACTTCAAGGCCCGCTCCGTGATTAGGATCTTTACAGTCTTTAAAATTTTCATAATCTTTACATTCTTCTTTAACCAATAGAAAATCAGGATCGCCTTCAATTGATTCTTTGCCTGCAATATCATTATCAGCTTCGTCATCACATAAATCTTCTTCCACTCTGATAGCATTTTCTTTCATACTGGTTTCATTTGAAGGCTTCTGTAAAAAAACTCTACTAAATTCTTTTCTACAAACATAACATATCCTTGCATTTCTCGTTAATTCAGGAAATTCGGATCTTTGAATTACCGTCACACGTCTCAAGCTGCGTCCAGTACATATGTCATTTCTGCGTAAAGGATTTGCATAACGATTGCCCCAATCTGTTTTTGTTGCCATTATTACTTGGAAATAATTTTAATATTAGTTCCAATATCATAAAAATGAATCAAGAATATATTTCCTAATTTAAGCAAGCAGAGCAACATAAAAATATCTATTATAAAGTCATCTGAGCTTCGGGTACAGAATGAATAGAAAACAAAATCAACAGAATGTATTCAGCTCATATAAACTAAAACGATTTTCTTTCTTGTGAGCAAGAAGTTTCTAGGCAGCCATGTAGCGGTCAAATTCTGAAGCTCGACATTCTTTCCTTAGACCACGTCAGTAACATAGATATTATATGAATACAGGTTCAATTCGCAGCAGTATAAAAGATGTATTTTGTATCACAGAACAAGTGAATTACCCGTGTTTTTAGAATAGTGTAATTCATAAATTTGTATTAACAATTGAGTAGTTGGATGCAAGAACAGCTTGCTTGTATTTTTAGAAGGCACTTGTGTTTCTTTTGTTTTGCACATAATTTCGTGGAGAATAAATGAAGAGCAAGTGACTTCTGAAAATACAAGTAAGCCGTTCTTGCACCCAACCGCTCA
>NC_046661.1:56168571-56193525 GCF_010883055.1 Belonocnema kinseyi | reverse complement strand
TGTAACTCAATGAATTTCAATTTGTCCATTTTCTTATTAGACATTTTTCATAGTAAAAAAGTCAAGCTTTCTTTTGAGACTATTTAAAAAAAATCGTATATGGCTAAATTGCGAAAAAAGTTAAATAAACAATTGATTTATTGAAAAAATTGTTTAAACAATTTTTTTTTGTTATGAATAATAAAATAGGATGAAAGCGTGTAAAAAGCACTTTCCAAAACCCTCATAAGAATTTTAAATCGCGTAATTAGAAAGGAAGTTACAGGCGTTTGAAACTACCCCTGCAAGCATTGGGGTTGAAAATTCAACCCTCCCTCACTTGGGGAGGGTTAGTAATCCTGGTCTATAAGTTTGTGGATTAACTACTGTTGGGTAGGCGAACATATTCCCAGAATTTAGAGACAATCGAAAAACATGACTTTTTGAGTTGGGGCAGTTGAGGAATAATGCCCCATATATACACTAAATATATACATTATAATAAACAATGTTAAATCCATGTTTTCATTTATTAGTCTTTTCATTGACTTTTTACCAAATCATTCCCTCAAACATTTTAATTACAATTACTATTACTTTAAACAAATATTTTCTTCAAAACTTAAAATTGTTAAGATTTTAAAGATACAAAGATTCTTTACTGTGCAACTTAATATGTAGTTTTACATATTTTAATTATTATTATATTTATATTTGAGATACGTCATATATTTTTTATTAATTCTTCTGATCATGTATATATTTAGCGATGCATGGAGCTGATTTGCACACGTCTAACAAAGATATTCTTCTAACCTCCGAATTTCGATGGTGCATTGAACCGCGTGTTTACAACCGATCGACAGCAGTGTCGGAAAATACACTTGGAGCCCCGGGGCACAGGGCTGACAATAAATTTTTGGGTCCCCTCAGAAATCGATCAAGACCAGCCTCCGTAACCCTATTGTACCCTATATTAAAAAAAAGTATAATACGATGAAAGCTTCCTAGAGGCAGGCATTTGAAAAAAAACACATAAATCCAGGAATTTTTGTAAAAAGAAACTGTAAAAATAATCAGGGCTGCCCGCAGTCACTACTGGTAACTTTGTTGCGCTGCGGATCACGACACAGGACAAGCTTACACGTTAGCTTGCATTAGTGATCAGTCCTTGGGACGTTTAGTAACAAGGATCTCTTAATAAATCGTTGAATCGATTAATGTAAAATTCACGTTTATTCAAAAGGTAAATACTAAATGGAAAGAATACAGTTGTAGTTTGCGAGCGATTGTTCAGTTATTACCCGATCTGAGACAGCGGTTGTTCGTTAGTATAACTCTCATTGTCGACTGCCTGATTTCAAGTGCAGAAAATCGGGGTTCAAAGTGAGATGGCAGATGAAAAATTTAAGTAGGCGTGATAGTGACGTAGTTGATGACGTAGATGTACAAATAGAAAATTTCCTTAAGTTCTGAAGATGAAACAGGCTACATAGGGTTGAGGATTAGCAAGGGTCTAGTCGGAGAGGTAAAGAAAATCGCAGAGGCGGCGAGCTGGACAAAATCCTGTATAAAATTAAACATCTGTTTCTTGAAATCATAAACGACGATTTGAAATAGTAAATTCCTGAAGCGGCTAGCATCTGCCTGACCGTCATTAAACTTATGAGACAGTAAATCGCGCTAGCTGATGGAAAAGGATAATCCTCAAAAATATAACTTTCAAGCAAAGAATGAAGACGAGATCTATACATTTTCGTTTAGACTCAACATGCTGGCCCCTTTGAACTGTCACGTTCGAAAGAATCAAATCCTTTGTTTTTCAATAAAAATAGCGAAAACATAAAGGTGATTCGATTACAAAAAAGATGATACGATTTCAGTTTGATGTGCAGTTTACATAAATAAGATATGTTATGATCTAGGAATGTAATTACGTTTAAGACATAAATTATCGAAGCAATAGAGAATGCTTACATGAGAAAAAAATCATTATGGTGAACATTGCCCTTTTCATAGTCTAAACCGCGCTAGTTAATTCGATTGGCAGTGGAGATATTTTCTTCACGCTGCGTTTGTATTCGCCTCAAGCGGTTTTCACTGTAACCACTCGGACAACATCATCATTTCCAGGGTGAAGTGCAATGATACGACCAAGAATCCATTGCATTGGAGGCACATTGTCTTCACGCAGGGTAATGAGATCGCCGATCTTTACGTTGGTAGCTTCACCGTTGTGCCATTTCTTCTGGACGTTTAATACGTGCAGGTACTCCTTGTACCAACGCCTCCAAAAATGTTGCCGCATCTGTTGGACATGCTGCCAAGGCGATAAACGTCCTGAAGGAATTTCCTCCAGGTTTTGTTCTGACATGCTTGTAAATGAGTCACCAATGAGGAAGTGGCCAGGTGTGAGAGCGGCTAAATCATTGGAATCGGAAAGGATGGGAGTTATTGGACGCGAGTTTAGAATTGCTTCTGCTTCAATTGCAAAAGTCAATAACTCGTCGTATTGCAATAATTTTGTCGCCAATCACGCGAACCTCGTTTATTTACTACAGTTTAATTATTTGACGTCAATTAGAAATAATATTTTGTTAATTTTTATACAATATATACGTATTGCATTCCTAATTTCTTCATTTTTGGTCAAGTGAAAATGCACCAGGCACTTGCAATTGGTGAATGGAAAGGACATGTGATCAGCTGTCATAATCAAATAATTTAAAATACAAGGCTTTGAGATGAACATTACAAATATTAAAAACATAGACATACCTACTCCATAATATCACCTATCATTTTAAAAAAATCTACACGATAGTTCAATTTCCCCGTTTTTAAATCGGCGGAAAAAGTAATATGGGACGGTCGGTAATTTATGATTTTAAAATGTATCACATGCCCTTAACAGCGGGAAATTTTATATGCAACAAAATTTATCTTTGGTTTTTTCTGTTTTTCAGAAAATATCGTGGGAACATTATCAAAGATTAAAAATTGGTTAAGAATAATTACATTGAAAAGTTAAAAGGTAAATTTTAGAACAATGTATTATCCCTTGTATTTTGTTCATGACAATGATAAAAGTTTAGTTTTTTAAATAAATAATTCTATCTACAGATTTCCTTTTTATTTTAATAAAAATAAGAAATGTAGTGATTATGAAAAGTGAAACCAACGTATTTGTTTGTAACAATATTTTGACTAATTAAACAAATTATTTCAATTTAGTAAGTACTCGCGCATGTGTTTTTTCTGATTAAGAATATATTTGCATTATTTGCTTTCGAATAAAATACCGTGAAACTCTATTATAGGGCCCCCTGACATAGTTTTGCCGGAGTGTGCGGCAGTTTCTAAGGCCTTACCAAACAAAATTGAAGCAGAACTTAATTGGCTCTGTTTTTCACCACCGCTAGCCTCGAACCCGGCACAATACCAGGGTTTCACTGTATATTACTTTATAATCTTTTATATTTTTTGCTTATGGACGAATTTTTTCTCCAAAATTTAGTTCTGAATCACTTCGCGCTCGATTGTCTCGTCTCCTAACGCGCCGCCAACTATCGTGCATAAATCTTTACAAATTAACCCTCACAGTAATATGACATCGCGGAATACCCAATTGACCCCACATATATTCCAGGTTGTCCCAGCGATATCCCCAGGATATCAGGATGTCTATTGAACGTTTTTGAGATACTCAAATGTTCTACGTTGAATATATCAAAAAATTTTATTATCCCACTTGGGACATATAAATAACCAAAAAGCGTCCCATAGATGGCCCAGATATCCTTGGAATATCCATGGGATATCCAAATTGGTGCTTTTCAGGACATATACATGGGTTATCCCTGGAATATACAGGGGTAACCCGCTAAGTTACAGTATGCCAGGTCAGGACTAAATAGGAGATGCCAAAGTTGTGGAAGGCTCTGTTTCACTAAAAATTGCCAAACAAGCTGCGATAAATGGGAAGCTGTATTTTCATGATGAAGGACCCAGTCACCACATTTTTACGATAGGTTACTCACTTAGAAATCTGACAATATTAAATCTATGAATGCGGCAGTCTTAATCGAATTTACATAGAGAGTGCTAAGATTTCCTTGAGGTTGCCGGGAGTGCCGAGATTTCCAGAACTTCTCGCGAACGGGACTCTGTAGGAGAGATCAGGCGCTACACGCTTGGTGACAGATTTTCAAGATATCTAAGAATGCAAAGAGTTCCTCAAAGAGTTTTCCTAAGAGTTCCAGCGTGACCATCTGAGATTTCCCAGTGACTAGCCCCTCGGGTCATAGACTCGTCATCATAAATTTTTTAGAATCATAAGGATGTTTTGGTAATTCAACTGCGTACACGAGTTGATTAAAGATTTGCAGGTCCATCTCACTCAGTAGGGAGCCCACACAGGCCCTCTAAATGGTAAAGACTTGTCCTTGATAACAGCATAACTAGGTACATAGTTAGAGACCGAGATCGGATGTTTACCTAACATACCTTGAATGTAGAATAAAGTCTGCATAATCGTGTAGATTATATTTTTACTTTAGTTTAAAGCAGTGTACGTATTGTTAGGAGAAAATAGTATTAAATTCTTGTTTTTCTATGAGTCATTTGTAATGAATTTAGATCTAAGTAAAATGTGTCAACTTGGAATGGAATAGATTTAAATTTCAAATATTGTTCCGTTTAAGTTTCTAAATTTTTTTTCCTAAAATAAAGAAGTATAGCTTTTTTTCAATACTTTTTTTCTGGAAAGGCGACTCTTTTAACTCATCATAGAGCACTCAGAAGCTTGAACATTCGTTACTGTTTAATTGAAAGTGGCAAAAGCCCTCGACGTGCTTATGCGATAACCCTCGTGTCCACGCTCGTATAATAGTGCCGTAAATCCAGTGGGCAGAATTATTTCGTAATATCGTTCAACGATTCGAATAACTGTTCTCGAGGCGAGTTGGCAGCTCGGCATAGATTGGTGTGCTTGACTCTTTTTCCTGGTTTCCATTATTTTTTCAATATCTTCGCACCTGATTTTACACACCACACGCGCGCGTGTGTATCGATCGGTAAATCACGACCAGCACGACACCCGTGGGCAATTAACTTGTGCCGCGGACGATTGAGTACATTTAAGATTACGACTATTATCCGTACCGCCATAACTCATTGACGTTAATGTCTTCATTCTTATTTACAATTATAGTATAAGAAAGACTTTGAAAACTGCCTCACTAAAATAATCTAATTAACCAATAAGGGGAAAAAATCAATCATTTAGTTAGTTATAATTTAGATCATTTCCAGTCAAGAGTAAATAATTAAAAATAATAAAATAGTTACATCAACTAACAAAATAAGAGAAATAACAAAGTTATTAATTGTAAATCAGAAGACGAGATCTAGCTAAGCATCAGAATAATTTGGAATTTAAATATGATAATTATACATTATGTTATTATATATTGTAAACCTGCAAATTTTGTAAATTAATTTAAAAATGACAAAGTTGCGAATGTTTTGTTCAAATTGTTGAAAGTTTATTCTTTTTGAACCCCACTTTTTAACATTGTTTTTTAAATTCACTGGCAATATTTTCTACATATCTACGTATCTCTGAGAGGCCAAGGAATTTCATCTAGCTTTTAACATTTTCCTATAAGAAGAAGAAAAAATAGGCAGTTCATTTTTTTGGAAGAGGAATAATTTTAGAGGAATCAACATTATTTTTAATTAATTTAAAAAGTTGAGTTTTCTAAATATTACAGTTCTAGATATTTTAGAAGATATATCTGCAAAAAAATATTTTGTTATGAAAAGAAATGGATCACAAGTTCATACTTTTTTAAATAACTTTTTTAGATTTTTAAGAAATAATTCAATTTTTCGAATTGCTTTAGCAAACTCTTAAAATTATTTTATCAACTTTTCCTTGTTTTCGATAAAAGCACTTTTTACAGACTTAATATTTAAAATACTAAGTGTTTTTTCATTATCATCATATTTTAACAATAAATTTTTTATTTAGTGCTTCCAGGATTCAACTTTTTTTTTAACAAGTTCACTTCGTATTCCACCGTTGGTGGTGCCGCCATTTATTCAGAGAAATACATCCTGTACTAAATCAACTTTGAGTTAGTTCAGTAGTGACGTTTCACCAGAAAACTTTGTCCTGGCAACATATTTGTCAATGTTATAAACGAATGATAAAGGTGGAATCAGTGCGAAGTGGGCAGGAAAACTTTTCGTCAAAATACTGATAAATGATAACCAGACAAGGAAAGTATTACATATATGAAATTAAAGCTGGAATATTTATTTTAAAGACAATAATGCTAGTATAAAAATTAAATTAGCTATTTACCGTATATTTTTTATTTTGAACACGTTGCAATTTCATTATGTCAGGGGCGAATCGAAGGCAAGCCGGAAACAACCCGAAGATGAGCCGATGGCACGCACTGTAAATTTCACAAGAGTTGATACTGTCTACTTTTAGCACCTGTTATACACGAAATTTTTTGTAATAAATATAGGAAATTTTCGATTTAAGAAACAATAAGAAAAAATTTTTCGGAAATTTGTGGTAAAATTATCGAAAACTTCCTGAATTTTTCGGTGAATTCATAAGTTACCGAAAATGTCCAGTCTCTCAAGCGTGAAATCATAATGAGGTTAGATTATGATTCCGGCAATTATGGACGGTAATTCTGAATCTAAATGCGCAAGCGCAACAAGAAAAGTAATCTGGCTCGAACTGAGCAGGCGCAGCAGCTAGGAAAAATCTTTTATAACTGCTTTTTACCACGGTTTTAAAATTAGTCACCTTCCGCATGCAATACATGCCTCGAAAAGCGAATATTTTTTGAATGCGTTACAAAAAAAACTTTTTTTTATTTGTAGAGTGATTGTTTTTCAATTGTTTAAACAAATTTCACGAGCTACAAGCTCTATTATATTTAACATGCAAAGATGACGGTTATTGCCACCAACTCTCCTATAAACAACAGGACTATGAACAATTACATTTGGCTATTTTGGTAAAAGGAATGAAATTGGTGATTTATTGATAAAAAGAGATATTTCGGGTTTCATTCGTGCAAAAAACTACGAATTGTTTGTCGACGTTTCGTGAACATTGCAGTTTAAATCTTCAGAGCTGACCTGAAACTGAGGTATCAGGTCATGTTGTTCTTAGGTATACTCTCTACGATGCCTGTGATTGGCCAGAGCGCCCCACCGTGGGGACTGGTCAATCTTGATTGGCCAATCAAGTCCTTTTTTAAAAATCCGGGAGAATGGAAAGCCAAATCGGGTTGGTATTATATCCATTGTCCCTATTGATGTTATTAGGGTGTTTTAAGATTCCGATAGCTTCTCTATGTTTTCTTTGAAATTTGTTGTGCGTTTTTGCAATGACTGGTGTTTCATCAAATAAAATGTTATGTCCTGTTTCGATATGATGTTCAGCTAGTGCTGATTGCGTGAAATGTTTTAGCCGGATTTCACTCTCATGTTCCTTAATACGCTGGCTCACCGCTCTCCCGGTTCCTCCAATATAGACTATGCTACAAGAACAAGGGATTTTATATACTCTTGGATCACTGAGGGGTACCTTTTTATCTTTAGGGTTATTTAGTAGTTGTCCTATTTTCACAGGTCGTTTAAATATGGTTTGGATGTTGTGTTTGTTGAGAATTCTTCCTACTTATTCTGTGAAACCTTGGATGTAGCGTAGGGTGGTGGTCATTTTTTTCTCTCTTTCTTTCATAGGTTGTGTTGACTTGCTTTTTTGGGTGTGTTTTTTTATTGCTTTCTCAATTTGTTTGTTTGTGTAATCGTTCTGTATTAGGATTTGTTTAACGTTTTGTAATTCCTCTTGTAAGTTATCTTTATCTGTTATGGAGACAGCTCTGTATACAAGGGAGATGATGACCGATTGTTTTTGAGATGGGTGATGGAACTGGATATTAGGATGTAATTGATTGATAAAATCGAAAAACTTATTTAGTTCATCTCGTCCATGTCGCCAAATGACAATTGTGTCATCAACGTAACGGAACCAGAATTCTGGTTTAAGTTTGGCTTAGTTGAAGATTTGAGTTTCTAGATGTACCATAAAGACATTGGCTATTACAGGTAAGATTGGGGATCCCATTGCTGCCCCTGAGGTTTGTTCGTAGAATTGGTTATTGAAAGAGAAGTAAGTATTATTAAGACAGTGTTCTATCAAAGGTACGAGCTGAGAAGGGAAGTTTGTGAAAGATTTAACAATATCAATTGTATTTTTAGCGAGGAAGTGTGCTAGGTTGTAAGTTGGCGAGTTTATTGCGCTGACGATCGGTCTGAGTAGAATGTTCACTTTATGGATTTTTGGGAGCCCGTAAAGTCTTGGAGAGATGGGATTAGTAGGTATCTTCTAACTGACGATACATAGAAAAACGTAAAAAGGACCCCACAAAAATAATAGTCAGTAAAACAAAAATTTTTCTTAAAGACTCTAAACTTCATAGCCAAACAATATCTATCTTAATACCTACTAATCACATCTCTCCAAGACTTTACGGGCTCCAAAAAATCCACAAACAGAACATTCCACTCAAACCGACCGTCAACGCAATAAACTCACCAACTTACAACCTAGCACGCTTCCTCGCTGCAAAACTAAGTCCTTTTACAGGAAACTCCATCACTCATGTCCAAAACTCATTTGCCTTTATTAAAAAATACACAGATTCAAATTCAACCCCAAGACATTATAGTGAGTTTCGACATAGTATCTCCTTTTACGAAAGTACCAATCTCGTATACAATTGATATTATTAAATCTTTCATAAACTTCCCTTCCGAGCTCATACCTTTAATAGAACACTGTCTCAATAATACTTCTCGTTCAATAGCCAATTCTTCGATCAAACCTCAGGGGCAGCAATGGGATCCCCAATCTCGCCTGTAATAGCCAATGTCTTTATGGAACATCTAGAAACTAAAATCTTCAACCAAGCCAAACTTAAACCAGAATTTTGGTTCCGGTACGTTGATGACACATTTGTCATCTGGCGACATGGACAAGATGAACTAAAGAAGTTTTTCCATTTTATCAATCAATTACATCCTAATATCAAGTTCACCATTGTAATAGAACTAAACGGATAATGGCCTTTCTTGGAAGTATTAGTTTACAAAAAATTGCAGAATATTGCAGAATATTGCAGAATACCCACGCATACAAGCAGATACTTACGAGGTGTGTTTAAAAAGTAAGGTGACTTTTCAATTTTCGCGGGCTACGTACATTCAAGTTTTAAATTTTTTGCTTTGTTGTGTTGGTACACTCGTCACGATCATATGTTCACAGTTTTGACTGCATAGCTCGTGTTGCTTTTCTGGCAGAGGCGTAAAAGGTTAGATGGGTTTGGTGTGCTCGGTGATTTTCTTCTTTCGAAAAAAATGGAGCAAAGAGTTCGCATTAAATTTTGTGTGAAAAATGGAATCCAGTGCTCTAAAACTCTTGAAATGTTGACAGTTGCATACGGTGAGTCTACCTTGAGTAAGAAAAATGTGTATAAGTGGTACAAGCTGTTCCAAGAAGGCCGAGAGGATGCCGAAGACGAACCTCGCCCTGGACGTCCCAGCACGTCAACAACAGATGAAAACGTTCAAGCAGTGGAAGAAATGGTGTTGAAAAATAGCCGAATTACCATCAGAGAAGTCGCTGAAGATGTTGGCATATCGGTTGGCTCATGCCATGCTATCTTTTCGGACGTTTTGGGCATGAGACGTGTGTCAGCGAAATTTGTTCCAAAACTGCTTAATTTTGATCAAAAAATCCATTGCATGACCATCGCTCAGGAGATGTTGAATGAAGTCAATAATGATTCTGATTTTCTCAAAAGGGTTATAACTGGGGATTGATCGTGGGTATATGGTTATGACGTCGAAACTAAAGCCCAATCGTCTCAGTGGAAGCATCCTAAGTCTCCAAGACCGAAAAAGGAACGTCAAGTTCGGTCAAATGTGAAGGTTTTGCTCACTGGCTTCTTTGATTACCGTGGCGTAGTGCATCAGGAATTCTTACCACAAGGTCGTACGGTCAATAAGGAGTATTACTTTCAAGTTATGCGCCGTTTGCGAGAGGCGATACGCAAAAAACGTCCGGAACTTTGGAAAAACAATTCGTGGCTTTTGCATCACGATAATGCACCTGCTTATTCATCGTTGCTTGTGAAAGATTTTCTGACCAAAAACAGCACCACAGTCATGCCTCATCCTCCATATTCATCGGATTTGGCCCCCAGTGACCCCCATTGAGGAATAAATGGATATTTTTTGAGAAAAACATAAAGTCACCTTATTTTTTGAACACACCTCGTATACACACACACACACACATATATATATATATGTCTTTGGTGTCATGCCCAAAGGATGGCCGGGTATGAACAAATGGGATCACATGAGCTCCCATATAATACAATGCTGCTGAAGGCTGGTGAACTTCTCAACATAAAAAGAAAAACATAAACTGAAAACGACTCTCTCTCGAAATTGCTACTTAACTTTGACATGATTACGACTCAGAAAATGAACTTATTTCGAAAAGGTGGTGTTTGAACGTATAGTCTGAGCAATGAAAAATACAAACTATAAAATATCCTCGGAAAGGATTGCAAGTTTAATTGACAAAACGCATGCACACGGTATTCTAAAGTTCATGTTTCAGGCGATGAATGGAGACTGGGTGTTTAGAATGCTAGGGGGGTAAATGATCTGAAGGTAAAAGAATTGCGAGAATCTATGAACGCGAGGAAACTAGATATTTTATGTGTGCCCGAAACAAAGAAAAAGGGATGTGAAAGTCAAGACATAGAAACGGCGTTTTGAAAGGCGGTTTTCAAATATGGTCAGGAAAAGACAGTGCATCACATGATAGGCAAGAAGTAGGTCTGATTTTGAATGAAAGAGCGAAGCAGCATCTCGGAGAATATGATTTCGTTTCTCCCAAGCTGCTGTGAGCTAGAATGTAAGTAGGAATCAGAAGCTTGTTTATCGTAGCATGCTACGCGCCAGTTGATAGTGATCCCAGCGAAGTAAAATACGCCTTCTGGAACACTTTAAATGACACAATTAATATTTGCGAACATAGGCAAAGAATAATTCTGCTAGGAGCCACAGTATAATCGACTTTGTTGTTCCGGATGAAAGACGAAGAGAGTTAATCAAAGATACAAGGGTCATGATGGGTTCTGAATCCAACACTGCTCATTTTCTTCTGATCTCTAAAATTAACTTAGGTCGGGGATGAAGAAAAAAAAGAATATAGAAAACGAAACAAACGTGAATAAAAATTGAGAACTTACAGAAACCGGATGTGCGAATAGATTTCCAAAATAAGATAATTGAAAACAAGAAACCACTTTATAAAAAACTGAAAGGAAACAAAAGTACAGAATTTGTCAACATAAGAAATAGTAGGCGGGAAACGGTATAGGATGCAGATGGAATACTAGAGGCTTTCAGAGACTATTTTAGGAAACAATGCAGAGATGAAGCTATAGTACACCACAACGGCGATGTAGAACACGATTCGTTAGAAAACTCAATGGAGAAAGTCTGTTTCACTCAGGTTCGGGATATAATTAAGAACTTGAAAAGCGGTCAGGCTGCCGGGGAAGACAGTATTAACGCTGAAATGCTTAAACACAGTGGCGAGTACATACCACATAGACTGTGCGAATCGATAAATTTATGTTTCGAGATGGTAGACGTGCCAGACGATTGAAAAAAAGCGATTATCGTACCAATATACAAAAGAAAGGGAGATAAAAGTGACTGCAATAATTACAGACAAAGTGGGTTTATATCAGGAAGGTCATGTACGGATCAAATATTCAGATTAAGACAAACCACAGAAAAAAGTTTGGGACTAGGAAAAAAAGTTTTCTGTGCATTTGTTGCCCTAAAAAAAGCTTCTGACAAGGTAAATAGAAGTAAACTTTGGGAAGTCCTGAAAGAGTATGGAATAACTGGATGGCTCCTACAAGCTATAAAAACAATATATACGGGTAGCAAAGCGAGTGTAAGGGTAAATGGGAAATTGAGTGACTATTTGGGTATTATTCAAGGAGTTAGACAAGGATGCGTTATTTATATTATTCATGGATAAATCTTTAAGTATGGCTCTTTTCGAATAAGAAGGTGTGGATCTCCAAACAGTAAGACTAAGTGAATTAGCTTTCGCAGATGATTAGATGGTTATGGCTGAGTCAGTCGAAGACTTGCAAAGAATGTTGAATAAACTGAATGCAAGCACGAAGAGGATGAACCTCCAAATTAATACAAATAAAACAAAAACAATGGTGTACGAAAGAAAGGGTGAGAAAATACTATGCAATATTTTATTAGTGGATGAGAGAATTGAACAAGTTGATAGATAGGAAAGAAGTAGGTTAAGATAGTTCGGGCATGTTGAGAGAATACCAAATAAACGATCAACGAAACAACCGTATCAAGGTAAAGTACATGACAGAGTGCCCAGAGGCAGACCGCGGAAAGAATGTTTAGAATGTGTGAATGGGACCTTAATTAGAAGCATTGAAAGGAAAAAATTTAATTTTTTTATGAATAAAATATTTTATTTATAGAAGGCGAACTATTGAAATTATAGAAACAAGACAGTGAAAATATGTCTGTTTATACTAATGTATATAATGAATTGTAATAATATAAATTGATTGAAACGATACATTTTTCAGGGTAGCTGAGAATAAAATTTAGAGCAAAGAAGAAACAAAAATATCAAATTATTCATTATAAATAAAATTTATACTTTATTTTTCAATAATTGAATAATCAATACCGGGCCTATGTACAAAAATAAATGTAATATACATTTTATATAATAGTGTTAAACGTAATGTAGAAACAGACTGGTTGATAAAGCAGTTACTCTTTCAGATATTAAATTTAAAGCACAGAACCTTCAAATTGTTAAGAATACTCTTAAAAATCATGGTTACCCTCTAAACTTTATTACAAAATATATTAATAAAACACTAACAGTATTAGACAATAAAAATAAAAACTTAAAATCAACAACTTCAACTCAAGAAAAAACAAAAAAACTTGATTTCAGCAAACTAATTTCTAATGATCTCAGAACCCACATAATTTATTTAATTCCTTGTGAATGTGGTTACGTTTACATTGGATAAACTGAAAGATACTTTAAAGACAGAATTAAAGAACATAAAAATGACTGTAAGAAAGATTAGAGGAGAACAGATCTAGTTCCTCACTCTCACGCTTTCGATCCAAACTTCGTTTTTTCTAATGCTAAAGTATTAGAAATCGAAAATAAATAAAAAAAAGCGCACATTTAAAGAGATCTTTCAAATCCTAAAACATAACAATCTCGTCAACAAACGCATAGACACAGATTTTCTTAGCGATATATACCATTTTCTTATTTTAGCTACTATTTAAAAATATTTTTTGAATTCACACATCTTTAAATCATTCCCGCTTTATCCTTTATAGAATACGTTCTGATCACGTGATTTGCAGGCTATGAAACGAGCGGATCATCGACACACCATTTCGTGTTCTTGGGCCGCCCATTTGTGCGCGCGCAAACATGTATACACGCGCGCAGAATTTAAACGTAGAGAAAATGGTTACGTGAAATAAAACTCAAAATACATTTGTTTGATTTACTAAATTAAAGAACAAAGTTTATTTATTTGAAAAATAAAAGAAATACTCTCAAATTTACAGATTTCGCAACCACTTTAAAAGAATATTGATTCGCAAAATAACAATCACATCATTTTATACAATATTTTATAATATTCGTAGAAATTTCAGCCATTTTTTTGGTTAAATACAATATTATCACAAATAGAATATTGCATGACATCGGAACATACATCACAATTTGTTTTAACTTACAATTTTTGTTTCTGGTAAAAATAACTGTTTAAATATTTTGTCTGTGAATATTATGTAACTAAATAAACTTAGATTTAATTTAATATTAAAAACTATCATATTTAAATATTTAAAAAATATAGAATATTTTTAAAAACTGTCGAAAATTGCGACTCTTCATTTATTAATAAACAAGCATCCAGATCACCCAAAGTCATAATGTTGCTTCAATTTGTGGTGAAAGCTTTATCTAGCATTATTAACATAATTTGTTGTTATAAAGAATTTAGCAAAAGGAATTGTGAACAACAAATTATGTTAATATTGCTAGATAAAGGTTTCACAACAAGTTGAAGCAACATTATGACACTGCTTGATCTGAATGATTGTTTATTAATAAATAAAGAGTATAAACCGCTTCCTCTTAAAAATAACAAATTTTTAAAAACAATTCAAGGAGAGAAGTTTTTATTCGATCGGAAGATTTCTTTTTTCTTTAAAGAGATCTAACCTTGGTATATTTATTTTGAATGTGATAAAAATTTTACAATTATCAAAACAGGTTATTTTTTACATTTTTAACGGTTTAATTTTACTGCTTATTTTCGCAAATAATTCGTTTTATTTAATATTTTAAACTTTGATATAATTTAATAGTGTTTATATTTTTTACAGACCTAATTCGAGATGATATCTAATTTGTAAGAACATGATTTAATAATCAAAAATACTGACTTCTTCTTTTATAAATATAAGAGCTTATATTTTGACACTGGATTTATGTTTTTCCTGCTGAGGAGAGTAATTGACTCTCGAAACGTCGACAATGAAAATTGAATAAAGGATCTTCTTGATATCTTTTTGGTCTTTTATCTGGTCTGAAGTATGTCATATCTTAAATCTAATGATATTTATAATTAATTGTTTACTCAGACGCATAACATCGCTGCTGTTTATCACTGTGCACTAATCTGTGTTCGCAAATTGAATGTTCGTGTGAACTGTTGCTTGCAAAATGAACAATTGCACTCACTTTTTTCTTCACCTTTTTTTCACTTAAAACGTCCATATTTGATGCCGATAATAGCTTTATAAGACAAAAAATTGAAACTCAGGTGGACTTGATGCATCAATTTCTGTTCAATCTACGAAATGTCACTGGCAACTGACCGCTGAGTGACTGTAACTTCATCAGTGTATACCTGGGTACCTGAGCTGTTGTACCTAATTGTACCTCAAGTCTTTCTAGGACAGCAATATTATTATTTCAGTGACCTGCTATGTACTTCGAATCTTCATAAACCTGCAAGAAGTGCATTCATTTATATAAATAAGGCATTTCTGTGAATAAAAGAATTATATGGATGTGTATTTTTCAGAAAGTTACGAGAGGTAATCATTGTCTCTACTTTTAAATTCTGCGCACGTGTATACATGTTTGCGCGCGCACAAGTGGGCGGTCCGAGAGCAAGGAATGGTGTGTCGATGATCCGCTCGTGCTGTGAACGCACGTGATTTTGTTTCTAACCTCACTCCTGGACATGCAGCCATGGCTAAGGGGAGCGCTGCCCATCATAACATTTAAGGTAACGGAAAATAAGCGTGGCCACGAAAAAAATTCAGAAATTAATATTAAAAAATTATAGCAATATTGGGAATGCCTCACATTTTCTGAACGTAGTGAAATTGTGCAAGCTAATTAGTTCTCAGTCGATTTACATAAAAATCAATAAATATTTAATAAAATACAATAGGGTACCACCTTATCATTTGCTTTCTGTTGTTTTTCTGGAAATTCTTGAAAAATAAAAAATAGGATGTACCATGATTTATTCAAATAAACACCAACTGATCTCAATAACAACCTTTACCTTCCGATATTGGGTTAGTCGAAATAACTTTTTAAATCCCGTTGGAACTTTTGCTACACACTCGCACATCTCGCAGACGAAAAATTTAATAATGTTTCATGTTTTTGCGTAACAAATCTCATCCAAATTTATATTAATATTAATTTTTTTCTTATATAAAACCAATTAAATACGCGTGGGACCAACAGGATATGAAAACAAAGGACAACTTTAAAAATTTTTGTAATAATCCTTCAAACAATAATCGAAATTAAAAAATGTATTTTTTTATATTATTATTCATACTAATGATATAACTCAGGTTGCAGACATATAAATTACGGTAATAGTAGCTTCGAAGTTTTGTGTTTTTTATAAAAAATGTATGCATACCTGATGAGGTTCGTCGCTGGATACGTGATGAGAATGTGTTCGTTAAAGCCGAACGAGATTTAAAAAATTTAAGAAATATCTGGTTCAACTTTCAACCACATGCAATTGATGTTTTATACAATTACAATGTTTGAAATTTCCATTCATTAATTGTGAATGAAAAATCAAAGACACGTGAAATGGAAATTTCAACTATTCAGCTGAAAATTCAACTACATGTAATTGAATTTGCAGTAAAGCGAAAAAAAATTTATTCGGCACAATTAGTGAATTTCAAAGCAAATATAATTTCCAGCAAATTGAATAGGCGTGATTAAATATTTTTAAATCAGCCTAAATCTTAAATAAAACACATAAAGATTAGTTAAAAATATTGTGCTTTCCAATTTACTAACTGTACCAAAATAATTCTGATAAGGAATCATGAATTACTTTTTGCGTTTGTGTCGTGAGATCTACGAGACTAATGAAGTGTATTCTAATATTTAGAAAAACAAGCAGCTTTAAGGGTGTTGGTTAAATCCGACTTTGAAATATTTTTTTCATAGGTGCGGCACTGACTCAATATATATTTTTTCCGGAGGTTTTGCGGACGAAAGAAAAAAACTTGTCGAATATCCGGGTTTTTGCGAGATGCTCAGTTCAATAACATTTTGAAAAATCAAAAAATTTGTGGAGGAAATGATTATTTTCACGCCAAATATGCATTTTACGAAAGATAGAAATCAGCGGGTAGCAGACGACAGCATTTGAACGGTTAGAATCGTTTGCAAATTTATTTTTTTACTCACAATTCTTACATAATAGAAGAATTCTCGAGATATACCAGGTTTTCAAAGGGCCACGCCTTGATGATGGTGACCCTAAATTTTCCAAATTACGTTGCGAAATGAAGAAATAATCGGACAAAATTCATATGCCCTGTGTGTGTCTTGTAACTGTATTCGTAATCCGCCACCAGGCTAGCAGTCAACTTAACGCCAATGCACGGTAACTTAACAATTACTAAAATATAGTGAAACCCTTTAATAGCCCTCCCTTCTACAGCCTTACCGAGAATTGAGGCCGCGCCGCATGTAGGTATAACAGGGTCTGCGCGGAGACCGCGGGGTCTGCGGTTGTCACTCAGGCGAGCACTCAAGCAGTGAATAAACAAAAGCGGAGCTGGCTATAATGAGTTAGTTCCCACCCACCGCCAGCCCCAAAATCGGCGCTATAGAAGAGTTTCACTGTTATTTAATACAGCCGATAATTAGTCGAGGTTTTGTAATAAAGTAAATGAGTTGCCCCCTTTCATATTTGTAAGCGAAAGTGAAGCCTTACTTTTTACATAAATAAGTTGCTCTGGAAACTCCCGCAAGGTACGTATAGGTGCAATCAAAAGTTAACATGTGTAAAAATCAATATATTAGCGGGCGCCCATCAAAAAATACATTTAGGTGTCCTATACATTTTTAATCAGTAAATATATTTTGGATTGCCTCGAAAACGAATGAATTTAAAATTCCGTAATTTAGTTGATGACAAAGATATTCCTTTCACTTTAACTGTTTCAATATGAAAAATTTATTATTCATTTTAAACATATTTTCTCTAATAGAATCTAAAAAATGCATTAGGGAACTTCTTAGGAATAATATTATTGAAAATAAATTGGTGGACCCTTTTTACTTTACTGGTATTACTTATAGGAGTACAAGTGAAAATCGTGGATATTATTGGATATTCTTTTCAGTCTTTGCATTTCAATCAAAAATATGTTTATTTGTTCAAGCAATATAATCTTTTTGGGGCTTAGGGGGCGCCAACTAAGTGGGACGCAGCCGAGAAACCCCGGCTGCGCCCCCGTGCCAATCCGCCACTGGAAACCACCGTTAACTGACAATTAAAAGCGTCCACCGGACCATTTTAATTGATGCACACAAATATCGATATTTTTAAGCCATATACGAAGCAATTGATTGGATAAAATTTGTTCAAGACAATAGAGGCCATCTGACTGTACTAATAAATGTGACCTTGAAGTCAAATTTTCAAGGTCATTTAAAGTCCAAAGTCAGTTTTTTAAATGGAAACCCCTATTTTTGACATCGAATTCGGAAAGAGCAAGAAATTTTACGTCCGAAAAGAAATTTAAAGAATTTTAAACATCTGTCATATGAAAAAAAAATTAATTAAATCTTCTCAATTAAATTGTTTATATTGATCTTAATGATTATGGAGGATGATTTATTACATTTACTTTAAGGGTTCCTCCTCATTCTCGATTTCTAATTTTGGCGATTTTTAATGGGCTGGTAAATGAAGAAAAATCGATTTTATAGGTTTGGATATATTCATAAATGTAATTTAAAACTTGAAAAACAAGAAAAGATGTTTACATAATTTTTTTATCAACATTTTATAGCTGTTTTTTGCGGTCGATTAAAAGGTCTCTTTTTTATGGCGGGCATGATTATAAGTGACTGGAAGATCTGAAACCAAAAAATCAAAGAGGATTCGAAGGAGTACATGTTTGGCTCAGAAATAGGCTACGACCATTTATTTCGGGCAAAAATTTATAAAATGGCGGACCTTCGAATTTTATTTGTCAAAAATCTAATTTTTTAGCAGTTAAAAATCAAGATTAAAATTAAAGAAGATCTTTATCAATCTTCCTCATAATAGTCTAAGTTATAGCTACTGATATATAGAAATACATATTAAAATTTCAGACGGATCGGTTGAATAGTTTTTGAGTTACAATGCCTGCCAATCGTAAAAACACTGTTTTGAGAAAAAGGCGTTTAAGTTTTTTGAAGTAATTTTTCGAGTATAACACATACTCACCTTCAATCAATTATGTCAGGTACATACAAAATCCTTTCTGACTCTTCAAGCAGGTAGTCACATAGTTAGTCGAGGGGGACCGAATTACGGCGAGGGTATTATGAATAGCCGACAAAAAAACCGTGTACCTGCGCGTCGAGCCCATTGCGGTACGCGCACTCGGCTCCGCCTGACGCGTCTACCGTCCATCGGCTAGAGCTCCAAGAGTATTTCGATTTTTGGTTTGAAATTTGCAGGGAATATTCTTACATAATAATAAAAAAATTCGATTTTTTGACCCCGAGAATGAGGGGAAGACCGTTAACTTTATTTCATTAAACTAAAAATTATCGGTGAATAGATTCACCTGCGTGCTCTTGTCAAATTCTCAGTCCACTTCCACAAAAGAAACGAATAGATTCTTTAATATGCTGTAGAATTACGTGCATCTTTACTGTTTTTAAGCACTCAGTAGCTTCATAATTTTGCTCAAACTCCTTTAAATTTGCATCTAAGTCGTTTACAACTTTCTTCAAAGAAAAACAAATCGACAATAATTTTTCCATCGCTTTGAATGCGTTTATGTAAGGCCCCAAGAGAAGGCGACCAACTTTTTTATAAATATCCTTATCATCCAACATATCAACCGATTTGAGTAGTTTGTACAGTAATTATTAAATTTAATTTATTTTTCGTATTTATATATATTTTTTATTTTCTAAGCACAAAGCCACTTTGCTTCATACAGATATGTATTATGTATACACATTTAAAGTAGAACAGAAAATATTTTAGAATTAAATTTCAAGTTTTTGTAAATTAAAATATTTTAAATTATTATTATTATTACACCATTAAGCCATTTCCCTTTCGGGGTAGGCGTGACTCACTCGGTAGGGGAAATGAGTAGTGTGTGGAAGGGATAGAGATTTTTCAGATTGATCCAGAATTCTCGTGCTATTTAAGTAAATAACACGTTCGTTCCGCAACACTGCTCCGACCCAGGTTGCTGATCAATCTCTCTAGCAGTCACCCCAAGCGAAGAACCTCACGAAGTCGTTATGTAAGGTTCCCCACTTGGTTCCATTAGTGGCCAAGGTCTTTTGTTTCAGGCGTCATTCACTCTACTGAGCTCTGAACAATTTTAATGAGCAAACAAAAATCTAAAGTTAAGTGATTTTGCTTTCTTATTATGCATAGAATGAAGCTACACAGATAGATTTTCTCTACACTTTCACTTCATTTAAATCGGCATCCGGATCACCGTGTTCAATAAAAGAACAATGTATTCTTGAAAATAAATGGGACAATAGAGTATTTTTCTTCTTTGTAACATTAACAAATATGTTGAAAGACCAAAGTTTTCTGATGATACATCGAGATTATATTTATTTGAAGTTGTTTTGATGATAGCCGAATGTATTTTTTTAAAATAAATAACTGATTAGTGCATTTGTTTATAGAATTATTTTATGCCGTTAATAAGAGTTATTAATCAATAAAGTTATCTAATTTTTATCACTTAAAGGTCAGTTTCAAACCATTCTGATGAAAGCACGACTTATTTCTTGCTTAGTGTGCCTGAATCTTGGATTTGTTTATATAATTTTTTATCTAAAATTCACAAATATTGATTGATTACAATATGTTTGCTCTCTAAATATGAATCTGTGAAAAACTCACTGATTGAAATAGTAGTTGGACATTTTATTGATTAATCAGTGATTTAAGACTCATTCACTTATGAATTCAGTAACACCAGAGTAAATCATGTGAAACATAACCTCTAAGTTTTGAAGTCAAGTGTTGTTGTTACTCTTTTACTTGAGTAGAAAAAATAATTCCTTAATAAAATAATTTATTTCATTTTCGGGCTGTAAGTAAGCGGAATTAATTGCGGGAAAAATATACTTTAACTCTTATAAACATTACAATCTTAACGGGTGTTTACATCGCAGCCCAATCTTGAAAGTGAAGTAATACGTGAGGTGATTTGTCATTTAAAAATATCGCACCTTTTCAACTTTTTAAATAATTGATTATATTTATGGATTTTAAGTTTTTAATGTAAATATTTAATTGTATATATTAAAATATTATGTTATTGTGACTGCTAAATTAATATTGTGCAGTGCTGCCAACTCTTAAAAGTGTTTATTTCACTGAATGAATACAAACTTTTTTATTAAATTCAGTAAACGATTTCCAGTTATTTCAATCAGTGAAATCTCACTGACAAACAGTGACTGTTCACTGATTCAGATTGAAAGAGTGTGCTGCACTATAAACAATATAATCTAAAGCAGAATTGGTAAAAAAATTTGGATCTTATATACATAAACTTTGAAATTTGGAACAAATTTTAAATTTTTGTTAAACTGAGCATCGTCCAGTTTTAATTCGTTCACTATCAACAGCGAGGCCGAGCGAAAGCGAGTCGACTGATACTCAATGCAGACAATTTTTAAAATTTTTTGTCATATCTTCAGAACTCGTGAAGTTTTTTTTAACTTTTTGCAGTCTAATTTAAATATATGTAAGAGTTCAAAGATTGAGCGCTCTAAATTTAAATTTTTGGTCGCGTGTTTTCTAAGTCATGATGAGAGTTCAAGTTGAGGTACAAAATGAGAGGAATTCTGCTCTTTAAAAAAATTTAACGTTATATGTATGTCAAAATCATTAGTGATTTTTAGTATTATTTGCGCTATTCATGAAGGTAATTTCCGACGGTAATGTAGCATACAGCGCGTACATTGTAAAATGAAGGGCTTTACTATAAAATACTCTTCTACAATATGCACTTGACCCCTAAGGGAATAACACGCTGAAGCAACTGCTATTTAAAAAATGACGAAGAATCCTGTGTAAACGATATTTCAAGCGACTACTGGGATTTTTGCGCTTCATAATTAAAGCGAATACATCGTCGAGTAGCCTGAAAATGAATAGCGGCGATTGGACGTCGTTAATAACGATAATAACGTTCATACGAGGTGCATAGAAGGTCGAATACTCAGGCCGCGAGTGACTCGGTTGAATCGGAATAGCCACATACACGGCATACCCGATTCCGCGCGTGTATCCGCAATAAATCCGCAGTTCCGTTATTTATGTAAGTCCTCCAATGAAATTTCCAATGTTTAAGTTAAATCTAATTTACGGTCTTAGCAGCGCATTGCGCGAGCCAGCGTGGATCGTGTACGGCGAGAAGGCGAATGTATCATAAATCATAATCGCTGTGCGTATATACACATGTTGCGGAGATAATGCTTCGCGCGGGGTTAAGCAATGGTAAGCTGGGGTCAACGGACGACCCCTGCCTTCACAACGCCAAGGGTGGCTCAACACGGCGCTGTCATATTCATTAAAAAATTTCTAAACCTGTACTCACATTGTTTCCCCTCTCAAACAAAGATATTTTTATGCTCGTCTTTTATTTTAAATAAGTTGGCCGAGAAACTTAATTGTCAAAATGTCCTGATTTTCCCTGACCAATTATTCATTTTCCTTGAGCATTAATATTTCAGAACCAGCAAATTCATCTTGTAAAATTTTTAATATAGTATTTTTCATAAACTTCATAAAAAAATTTTGGAATGAAACTTAAAAATTGATTTAATTTAACCATAAAAAAGATGAACTTTCTATAACAAAATATGAATTTTCAATCGAAAAAGACGAATTTCCAAGAAAAAGGTTGATTTTTTCACCCAATTTGATGACTGCTTAACAACCTATATAAAATTTCTACAAAATAATTGTTTTTGAATGTTCAATTTCAGCATATGAATTTTTACCGAATGGTCGAATTTTGAAGAAAAAAAAACGAATTCCAAATAAAAAGAGTTGCATTTTCAAACAAATTATTTAATTTTTTTAAAAGACAGTTGAATTTTCAACAAACAAAGGTTAATTTTCAATAGAACATTACGAATTTTGTGTTCAAATAGATAGATTTACAACAAAACTGTTGAAGTTTCGACGTGAAACGGAGGATTTTCAACAAAATACTTGAATTTTTAACAAAATAATTCAATTATCCACAAAATACTTAAATTTTTAAACTAATCCTTGAATTCTGTACCTAAGCCGATTCATTTTTAACCAAATATTCGAACTTCTAAACCAAAAATATTGAACTGCAACGAAAAATAAATTTTCAATCAAATAGTTGAATTTTCCAGATAACAATCGAATTTTTTGAAAAGCAGTTGACTTCAAAGCCCGAAAAGTTCATTAATTTTCAATCAAGAGAGATGCATTTGCAACCAAACATTCGAAGTTGTCAAAGTATGAACTAGTATGTTTGGCTGAAGCTGTGTTATTTTCTTGTTTTTTACATTCTCATCAGATTAGGTATTAGATTTATGTAAAATTTGACCCTCCCAGTTTTTTTTAAATGTCCACATTTTGAGACCCCTTGAATCCGAAAAACTGGTTTTTACGAATGTGTCTGTCGGTATGTATGTATGTATGTATGTATGTATGTATGTTTGTATGCATGTATGTATGCATGTAAGTCTGTCTGTCTGTCTGGCTGTGAACACGATAACTTTTGAAAAAAGTAATCTATTAGATTGCCCTTTGGCACACTCGTTTAGTGTCCTAAACTAAAGGTCAAGTTCGTTAGCCAGCCATTTTGGATGAAAATTCAAAAAGTGGGCACATTTTAAATATTTTTGAGACCAGTTTTTTAAAAATTCAAAAATTCTCTGTAAGGTTATTCATAGTATTCAAAAAATTTAACAATTTATCCCAACGACTTTTTTCGAAAAATCAAAAATTATTAGAGTTATAGCATTTTGAAAATACAAAAAAACAAACCAAAATGAACATTTTAAGCCAAATAACGCATGATATGAAAAAAAGTCAAGAGAAAAAAAACTTTGCTATTTGAAAGCCCTACAGGACTATGATAACAACTTTTTTAATTTGGCCAAACAGTTGAACATTGCAAATTTGATCGTACCAAAATTAATGAAAAATTTAAAAATTCCATTTTTTGGTCAAACTATGCAAGATACGAAAAAAATGAAAAAACTCAAATTGCGCGCACTGGAAAGAACCACAGATTTATAATGAATCACTTTTCGATATAAGCTACGAAAAAAAATGAGACAAAAATTGTTCATCCAAAAAAGAGCTATAATTTTTGATAGGACACGTAGTTTTTGCTTTAGTCGTAAAAAATAACAGTCAAAATAAAAATATTAAATATGTTTAAAAAAACGACACAAGCTATGAACTTAAATTGCCAGACCAAAGTTGTTCGCCTAAAAAGATTTATAAATTTATTATTAATTATTTTTCGATAGGGCGAGCAGATTTTCTTTTAATCGTAAAACATAAGATAAAAAATGCAAAAATTAACTTTTTGGAAAAAGCACAGAAAAGACGAAAGAGGCCATAGGCTCCTATATAGGAGCCTATATAGGTTCCTGTATTAGAACCTATGCAGATGCGCAGTAGTTTTTATTTAATCGTAAAAAAGAAACATAAAAATAAAAAACTTATAAAAACAAGGAAATAATAATTAGTATTATTCAATTTGTATGCATATTATGAATTGTAATGATTTACATTGATTGAAATCATGCATGTTTCAGAGCAGCTTAGAATACAATTTAGAGTAAAATAAGCTACAAATACAAAAATAATCATAATAAATACAATTTGCTTTTAATTTTGCAATTTTTTAATAAGTAATCCCAGGCAGAGTTACATAAAAAATGCATTATAATTGATATAAAAGTGTTGTGTATAATGTAGAAAAGTTTACATGTTGGATAAAACCGAGTGCAAAGCACGAGATACGTGATGAGAATGTGTTCGTTGAAGCCAAAAGAGCTTTAACAAAAGAGAGTTCAAAATCACAAAATTACAGTTATCGGTCCGTTCACCTTTGATTTTAAAAGGTCTGTGCCCGAATGCGGAAGAAATGCAAAGACCAAGTGCGGAGTGCGATTGCCATCAGTCGCGTGCCGTAGGT
>NC_046661.1:56166269-56168471 GCF_010883055.1 Belonocnema kinseyi | reverse complement strand
TGAATCAAGAATGTCCATGCGCATATAGATCAGCATACCTGCCTCCTGCTCTACTATATTTATTGCTACTATTAAGCTATGGTATAATTATTCTTCTGTATTATTATTATTTATGTAAATATGTGGGCACTGTGATAATACATTAAACAATGTATCCTCACATTTCTTTCCACCTTATCTTTTCATTCTTATCTTTCCATTTCATGAATGTTGGTACTGGAATAGAACCAATTGTTTTTTTAGAAGTAGATTCGTCGAAACAAGATTGGATTAGTTTATTTAAGTGAATTGTTCTAAGCAGGTGGTTAGATTGGTTTGATAAGCTACACTGTTAGAAATATCTGATTAAATTTGCAACCACATGTGGTTGAGGTTTTATACTGTTACGGCTGTTGAAATTTCAACTACATGTGAATGAAAAAACCAGCAAGTATAATTGAAATTTCAACTATGCCGTTAAAAATTCAACTTCATGTAATTGAAATTTCAGTAAAGCGAAAAAAAGTGTAATCGGAACAGTTAGTGAATTTCAAAGAAGGTATAATTTTGCAGGGAAATTAATAGGTTTGATTCTAGATTTTTATATAATCAGAAATCTTGAAAAAGAATAATAATAATTAATAATAATAAATAATAAATAATAATCTTGAATAAAACCCATAAAGATTCCTTAAAAATACTGTGTTTTGAAATTCACTAACTGTACCATAAGAATTCTGATAAGGAATCATGAGTTATTTCGTAAGTTTGTGTCGAAAGAGCCATGAGATTAATAAAGTGCATATAATATTTAGAAAAATAAGCATCTTTAATGAAGAAAAACAAAAGGTGCATTGGAATTATATTACCGTAATGAATTTCGCGTCCGTTTAGACCAACTTTTCGATACTTGTTTTTGTGATCATAACCTGAAAGAGCATACAGTAGTTAATACCGATGGTATGAATGAAATTTTCTCATTGTGATCATATTATTTCAACGTACCTTTTGTTTTTCTTCTTTAAAGCTGCTTCATTTTCTAAATATTATAGTATGTTCTTTGTTAATTTAATGGATCTCACGACACAAACAAGAAGTCGTGTGACTGTCACATTGGGGTCTGGTTTCGGGGGAAGTACCAGAAAAATGCGTAACATAACCGGGACTGTCATAGAAAAAACGACTATTGCAAAGGATGAAGGGAAGAGATTAGAGTAATTCCACTAGTTTTTTTACGCCTATTTAATTTAGGACCAAGATATTCTTTCTCTGGCACAAACTTTGCATTCAGTAAAATTTCTTTGTCCACGCCATTTAGAGAGGCAACGCGATCCTAGAAATCGCCAAATAATTACCCTCAAAAACTAGCTTAGTGAATAGCCATAGGTTGCTGATTTTCGACTGACTGGCTATGTGAGAAGGCTAAACTATTTTTAACTAGGGTAACCAGACCCCCACTAACTTGGCCCTTGATTTTCTGCTTTACAACAGGGCTATAATAAACATGCTAGTCACTCAGAAATCGAGGTAATTTCACGTATTTATTTACCAAGCAAGTTTTATCCAGATAGATCACGGAATACATGGTGAAACATTTCATTTGACTTTCATCTAAACTGAACAGGTCGCTAAAGCCACTTACATTCCAGTAGCATGCTCTGAAAGGCTAACCAACAGATTTTACAACACTTTGATTATTGAAAAGTTAATCAGAGGGATGTTGGGAGCTTTGCAACTAATTATAGTAGCAGCACGCTTATTCAAGAAATTTTCTAAGCTGGCATTTTCTGAAGGGGCTTTCTTCCTTCTCTGGAACATATCCTGCTTCCCATACATGTCTCCGCAGTCATCGGCATTCCTGTTCGCTGCGTTTGTGATGAAGCAGACTTCTGATTGTTTGGCACAGCAGCTGAGCTTATGGTTATAAACTTTGACGGCCTAATATTCACCAGCTGTAAATCGGCATTGGTAACAGGTGAAAGAGATCCCTCGATGCTTATATTCATCGTCAAAGGCTGGCTGCGCTTGATTACTTCATCCTAGCTCTCTGAAGCCAATGTTGGTAAAATATGGCTGATTTGCTTCAATTGCCGCTGTTATTCGATTATTTTACTATTGCACAAAAGACTCAAGTGCGTGTATTCGAAAATAATATGGTCCATTAACAACGGAAATTAACAAAATAAAAGACATTTTTCGCAAAATATGGTCCTAAAAGTCCGA
>NC_046661.1:56149232-56166169 GCF_010883055.1 Belonocnema kinseyi | reverse complement strand
TATTTTGGGAAAATTCAGAGGACATTTCGACACCAAAAGGAACAACTTGTGGGAAAGACATTAAACAGAAAATAAAAGCCTACTTTTGGGCCACCCTAATTTTCAATCTTCTAAAAATAATATATTTCAAAGTAATGCTGAAAAAGTAGACTTTTTTCTTAATTGTCATCTCGAAATTATCAGTGCTTGAAATAAAAAAGAAAAGTATCTGTATGCACATTGAACACTTCACATACCTTTCTGTGTTCTGTCCGAGATACACGAAAGAAGGTAAAAAAAAGGAATGAATGGGGCGAAGTGAGTAAGTAAAATAAATAGGAATGAAGAAAAAGTAGACATGAAAGAAAAACGAACATGATCACTGTACTACTGCTATTGCTGCTGCACGGAGAGTCTATCTCGAGAATACAATGCAGCTGAAAGGGAAGCGATTTGCTCGGTACAGATAAGAAGAGCACTGTGACTACCTTCGTTTCATCCATTTCCATTTGAAACATCTACGCATACCAACTGAAAATGCTGCATTCAAATTACTTTTAATCCTTTAGAAATGCTGAAATAGGGATGGTTTCAATATTGTGCTTAATTTAAAGTATATTATCTACAAACTGATTGTCCTACTTGTAGCCCCATTTGCATTTTTATTATCCTAAACTAGCAATATTAATCAGTTTGATTTCTATTGTTGAAGGGCAAACTAATTTTTAATATTATTTCAAAATGATAAAAAAATGATCTAGAAATTATTAAGAATCTATTCATAAACTTCATCACCCAATTAATTATGATTTTTCACTCGTCCCTAAATAATTCCCTCGGTACGCAAGAGCTCCAAAATAAGAGCAGTTTCGGAGGTTGTCTTGCACTGGCCTTGTTACTAAAGCAGTCCCTCAAAACGTAAATAGTCAGGGCCACTTGAACCATTTTCGATTGGAATGACTTGTATTCTTAACTGAGTACTCGCGCAACGCGGCCCTTCTAAAGTGACAGTTGCAGCCGCTCTTGCCCTGCTGCCCTTAGAAACTGCACAAGCCCGCAGTCTTAGGAGATACTAAATTAGTCCCTGACATATTGGATCTATTGTGTAATTACAATATAGTAATTGAGGCCCAAATTCTGAAACCGCTTATAGAATCTGTCGCCTGAGAGTGGAGAGACGCCTAAACGCTTGTGTTTAGCGAAGTTCAGGAGTCTCCCACTCTTAGGCGACAAATTATATAGACGTTTATATAATCCGGCGCCTCAATTTCAATTTTTCTCGCCTCAGAGAAAATTATATTTTTCAATAACCTTTTAATTCAATTAATTAAAACCAGTGTAATGAATTGAAGCTCAGGGATTGGGTTTCAACATTTTCTTCACATTGTGGTTATTCGTCTGTACATTGTTTCAGTAATATATTTTGTTAACATTTTAGTTTACAAAATTAATATTAAAAATTATTTGCACACGACATTTTTTTATTGAAGGTCAAGTTATGAATATGTCAGTATTTCACGCTGGTTATTGAATATTAAAAAAGTAATTATTTACTAATTTCTTGGTTCAAAAATTCAAACCTGAAAAATTTTTCATTTTAAGTATTAAAAACTGAACTACAAATTAAATGATTAAATTATTAAAAGCGAAACTTTACTGAATTCTAAGCTTATAATACTCCAAATTAAATATTGTCAAATTAAAATTTTTGAATTGAGACAAATTATGTTACAATTTATTACTAACTGAAAGCTTTCTAATTTTAGTCAGTTTCATGTTAAAAGGTTAAAATTTAAATACTGCTTCAGAATAAAATATTCCAAATTTTTACAATTTCAACGTAGTAGCCTAAAAAGTTAAATAAATTTGAATTGGAAGTCTTAAAAATATATAACCTTCAAATGTCAATCTTTCCAAATTTAAATGTTTTTTATTTACCTTAAAGCGATACAAAATTGCAGACTATTCACTTTGGGTATTAATTTTGATTTTTCGACCGAGGTAATTAATTAGTAATTTTTCTGACATTATTTTTTACCGCTTTAAAATTCGGTTCAAATCGGGGCCGCGACAGATTTCTTATACAGGCATAACATCATAAATTATTTGATGAGTTACCCTGTTGTACAAAATAAGATCAATAATCTAGTTTATTTATGTACAGATTCGGTGACTTTATTCAGTTTAGAATTAATCACAAGAAATTCACAGGTTACAAAGATTCAGACCCACGTCATCCTGTAGATATAGGAGAATCAAGAAACTTTTTGCGGTGGCCACGGTGGCGTAATTCGTTAAGGGAATATCCTGTGTAGCCTGTCCAAAAAATCTATTTTGTTCTTGCCGAAACGATAGTTTAAGATCCTAAAAACATACAGTGAAAATCCCAGATCCGTAGATGAGCTCCTGACTCCCGAAACAGCGAACTGCCACACAGTGCGGCGAATTAGAAAATTGGGGTTCAAAATGGTCCAGAGCCTACAATTTTCATCCGATTCCATATTTTTTAAAACTAAAGTTAATTAAATTCTCAAGAGGTATATCGAGGTTGATTTTGCTGAAAAGGCTTTGGTTGTTTGTTATTCAAGTTGCAAAATGTCAAAAAACCATAATTTTTCATATTTGAGCTACCTGTTCTGTAGCATTCATTGATTTTACCGCAAAAAGCTGATAAACTGAGAGATTTACAATCAATTAACAAATTCTAATAACGTAAATGAAGTGCGCGCAATCTGTTCAATTGTTATAAACAAATTTATGAACAAAATCGATTGTTGCTGTACATTGAAGCCTGGAAGTTTTTTTCATCACGTTTTCCCCCGCGAAATCGAGTGAAATTAATGTTTAGTTGAAATCAAACACTAAAGTATAATATTTTGACGGTTATAAACAAATTTAATAAATAGGCGCCTCTGTATATATAAAATATATTCTTTTTCTGCGCAATTATTAGGTTTTCCTTAAAAAATGAAAATTCCATGACAGAAATAGACAATCAAAATATTTACCATTGTTATAAACAATATTGATTAACAAATGCATTAAATGGTCACTCCTTGATAGAAAAAATCCATTTTTTTGCATAATCGTTCATTTTATTTCTAAATTAATATTCTGATAGAGGAAATTGACGTTTGACAATATTTTTCATTTTTATTAACAGTTCTGATCAACAAATGCATTTAATAGACGCTTTCAAATAGGAAAAATCTCTTTCTTGCTGAAATGTTGATTATATCATAAAAAATGAAACTCCGACGAAATATACTGACATCCAACAACATTTCCCATTGTCACTCAACGTTCAATTGCTACGCTATTTTTTTCCTGTTTCAAAGCGTCTATTAAATGCATTTGTTAAGCAGCATTGTTAATAAAAATGAAAAATATTGTCAAACGTCAGTTTCTTCCATCAGAATATTAATTTAGAGATAAAATGAACAATTATGCACAAAAAAATGGATTTTTGCTATCAAAAAATGACCGTTTAATGAATTTGTTAATCAGTATTGTTTATAACAATGGTAAATATTTTGATTGTCCATTTCTGTCATGGAATTTTCATTTTTGAAGACAAACGTAATGATTGCACAGAAAAAATGCACTTTATATATACAGAGGCGCTTATTTATTAAATTTGTTTATGAAATCTGTAACAATAAAAAAAATATAGTTTAGTGTTTAATTTCAACGAAACATTAATTTCACTCGATTTCGCGGGGGAAAACGTGATGAAAAGAACTTCCAGGCTTTTCAACTATATTTTTAAAAACAAATTCAAGCAAATTTTTAGGCAAAATCGGATATTTTCAAATGGCCGTCATTTTGTGAAATATTCATTATTTTCAATATTTTTTTGGTTCACCGACTAACTAAGGATCTAAGCTTTGAACATCTTTTAACCTAATTTTCAGGCTGTTACACTGGATTAATGAGGAGTGGCGTTCCCGGCTTAAATCTGGGCCGTGGCCGATTTTTTTCTCGTTTCTCTAGAAAATCATTCGAGCAGTTATTATTCCCAGTGGGCACCGGGACGTCCTACATACGTGCTTAGAATTTACCTCTATGTCATATGATTTAAAATTATTATTATCACAACATTAAGCTATTTCCCTTTGGGGGTAGGCGTGACTATCTCGGTGGGGAAGGAATTAATGTGAGGAAGGGATATAGAATTTTAGGATTGATCCAGAATTCTCGTCTTATTTATTTAAATAACACGTTCGTTCCGCAACACTGCTCCGACCCAGGTTCCTGATCAATCTCTCTACCAATCATCCCAAATGAAGATCCTCACAAAGTCGCCTTGTGAGGTTCCTCACTTGGGTCCATTAGTGTCCAAGGTCTTTTGTTTTAGGCGTCCTTCATTTTACTGACATTCTTTTTATTAACTGTTTGCCGCCATACTTTTCTGTCCTAGCTTACTTCTTTAGCTTCTTTTACGTCTACGCATTTTTTCACGCAGGATCTCGTGTAGTATTCCGGAAAAAATAAGATAAAAATAATTAAAGTTTATAAATAGCCAATATTAAAATAGCCCACTCCCCATCTCGAAAAATAAAACAATTTTTACCTACAATGTTGCCAGTCTGAAAACAGTATACAATCGCCTCGTGATTCTAGTCCTTTGACGGCCAATATGATCGGATAGTCAGTACCATATGATAAGTTGTTTAGGTCGCAACTTTCTGGACCTATGTACGCGTTAAAAGTGGATTTAATTTTTCGATATTATGGCTGAACAAAAGAAAATTATCTTTATTTCAACGAACGAGAAATACCTAGTTTTGTAAGAAATTTCAGGTTAGAAACAATAAATATATGAAATCTGCCGCGTTATTCAAATGGTTTATTCGGAAGGTGATACTCGGGTCAGCCGATTTCGGAAATGATGATACAGGAAAAAGCTCGACTTTTCATATTAATGGTAAAGAGACTAGCAGCCTGTAGAGTAAGTTGTTGAAAATGTATGCATTTAAAGAAAAATACTGAATTTAAAAATAATTTTAATCAGTTAACTAGTTAATGCATGATTTTTAAAATCTGCAAAATAATTATGCCTAACTTCATGATATGAGAGTTATTGATATTGTTTCCTAAAGAAAATATTTATATTTTATTTGAATTTTTTAATATTTTAGTGTCAATTCCGAGCTTTAAGGTGCCGGGTTTAGAAACTGCAAATACGGTCCTGAGTTTTGACATGAAAAAACGCATCCGTTGATCTACTAAAAGCTGTTTTTTTGTAGTTTTTAAATAGTTTAAAAATCTTAGAACTTTAAAAAGTTGTGCTTAATAGAAAAATGGAATTATTATCAATTACATGTCTCTTAAATTTGTATTGTATTTAAAAATGCATCAGAAAAAAACTTCGTTAGTCCTTTCGTGATATATGGTAATCTTGGACAACAATTTTTGAAAATCTTTTTTGCTAATATGAATCTCTGAATTAGGATAGTGAATTCATATGGAAATTGTTTAAAATACATTTCAAAGGTTGAAATTTTCAATTAATGAACATTCCAATGATATTTTATTCGATATAGAACATTTTTAAATTATATTTTGAAATTTCACACGATTTTACTATTCTGACTAGAAACAAACCAATATTTATGATGTCTTAATTTTCATTTTATTATAAAACCTGTATATTTTTTAATACAGTCACTATTTGATAGAATACATTTAACTGATTAAGATCGTTGTAATAATCGAAATATTTAAAATTAATTTTTTTAAATTTTTGTAGGAAATAAAGTAATAAAGCCACATTTTTTATTAATGAATTCCAAGAGAAGATAATATAAAATTAAAAAATTCTGTTTTTGGAAATAATTAAACAACATTATTCTATCAATAAAAATTTCTTTTAATCTTAACAAACAATTACTCATTTTGTTCAGTAAAACATTCTCTCCAATTATACTCAATGAACTTTCTCTCTAAATCTGAATTAGTGAAAATTTCACTATTTAAATTAGTAAATGCATGGTTTACTAACAAAATAGTAATATTTTGATGTTTTACTTTTAAAATAGTCAGTATTTTACTATCAAATTCGCTTTATTAATTCAATAGTAACCGAGCGCCATTTGAGGTTATTTGTTGTATCAGAAGCGAAGTGAAGCTGTGTCGAAGGTCTCAAAGTGTTGAATTGTGGCAAATAAGTGTATGAAGGAAAGAATTTATTCCGGTGTTATAGACTAAGTACATAATAATTGTACTTCGTCCAGCAATATGAAAATGGTTGTTGATATGCTGGACGCAGAAACTAATTATGGTACAAGAAGGCAAGGAGTTACCAAAGAGTACCATTCGAAACTCAAATCTTCGCGTACTACCGGAAGGGTAGAATACTCATAACTTTATTCAGGAAGTGCTAAAGAGAAAAAGAGGCCGTTGAGCCTTACATTATCTGCGTAAAGGGTCAGGCGATAGATTCGTAGTTTATTCAAGGCGATGGTCGCATAGTTTAGATCCACAAAAACTTTCCACTATTTAATGAGTAAACACTGCAACGGCACGGACTATTAATTGCTTAAGAGAATTTGAATAATTTCTTAGTGGAATTTTATTAATTCCACGGAGAAAAATGGATGATCAAAATTAGAAGGTCAAAATATAAAAAGCCAGATATTACATGTACATGATCGAACGATCCTTCAAAATTTGGCAACACAGTTAAAATTAATCTCATTTTATGGCCAGTCTGACTTTTATAAGAATATTAGACTCACTATCAGGGATAAATAAGATATCCTTTTTGGGTTGATTAACACGAACATCTTGTTTTCCCTCATTTCGAATATCCAAGAAGAAGCAGCTAAGCCATCGCGTATGGTCAATTGCTTGATTTTGGCGCGTCAATCATGCGCGTGAAAATTTAAAGGTCACCTGACCACCACGCAGTAGTGTTATCCGTAAAGAAAAGACAGTTTACCCCATAGTATTCATGTATAAAGTGCGTGCATCTATTGAAGATTTAATTAAGCCATGTTATTCTGTAAGTACATTTTTTAAATAAGTAATGGTGATATTTTACATAACTAATGTGACATATGAGATATTTAATTCTAATCTCTTTGAGATTAATGTAAGTTGGCACTAGATTATCATTACTTCAGTAATCACTGATAATTTCAGCATTAGCCTATTTAGCTTAAACTAGAATTGTATTGATTAATTTAAAAGCAAATCTTTATTTTTCAGTTCTAACATCCTTCCACCCTTGAGATCCATGAGATTCGTGTAGGGACACATGGCAGGGCCAGCGTCATTATACAATATATTTAGAGGTAATTAATCATCAGGGACAGATCCACTTTATTTATATTTATTTATATCCTTATTAGAGATTGAACGAAATTTTATATCTTCAGTTGCAAATTAATCCTCTTTTTCTTAATTTTTCTTTTTTTTTAATAAAAAATTATTTTTGTAACCTAAAGTTGCACTATTTTGTTAAAATTTTATATTTTTGTGCTGAAAATTATATTGTTCTATATAATAAATTCGTCTTTTTGTCTTTGAAATTTAGCAATTTTGTTTCAAAAGTCAAATATGTGTAAGAAAATTAAATTTTTTTGTAGAATATTTTTTTTCATTGAAAATAAATTGTCTCGAATTAAAGCTTAATTTTTTGAAATAAAAATGTACCTTATTTATTCCTGATTAAAAGATGATCTTTCAATTTTAGAAACTCAATTGCCTGATTCAAAATTTATGTAATTTGTCGAAAATTCGTCTTTTAGGGTAGAAAATTAATCTCCGCAATTGAAAATTCAACCATTTGTTTAAAAATGTATGTAGTTTGTTTAAATTTTAATTTTAAGGTAAAACAGTACACGTTTTAACTTAAAATATAACTGATATTCAATTAAAAATTCACTTTTTTAAAGAAACTTCATGTTATCGAGTTAAAATTACACTATTTTGTATAGAAAATTCGGCTATTTTATCTTGAAAATTCAGCTATTTCGCGAAAGATTCATTTTTCTTAATTTAAAATTATATTTTTTATGAAAATTTAAATCTTCTATTGTTGTTCAAGAATTAATGTTTTAAGTTTAAAAATTTAACTATACGGTTCAAAATTTAAGTATTTTCTTACAAATTTATTTGTTTCGTGATTCATAATTTTAGCAAAACATTTATATCTTTGGTAGAAAATTAAACATTTTCATTAAAACTTTCCTTTTCGGGAAAATGATTTGGGGGAAAATGGAATTTTTGGCATGAACTTTCTTATTTTCAGATAAAAATTCTATTCGCTTGCACACAAAAATCATCTTTTTCACTTTGAAATTTAAGAATTTGGTTGGAAAGTCAACTATGCGGTAGAAAATTCAAATTTTTGTAAAAGAATAGTTTTTTTTAAATAAAAAATATTTTTTAATTTTAAGGATGTTACAAATTTCCTATGGTTTTAGTATACTTAATAGTCTTGAATAAAATGTGGCCTTTCGGTAATTTCCATAAAGTAGGTTGCAAATTTGATGGGGAGGAGGGGGGGGGGGTTAAATACTTAAATCTACTAAGATAATTTAACTTTTTGGGTAAAAGTTATTTTTTTATTGGGCATGCTACTATTATATTGTTGGTTCAGAATTTATTTCGATTGATTAAAAATTCTATTATTTCATTGAAGACGCAACAGCTTTGCTAAAATTTTATTTTTCAGTTAAAGGTTTATTTATATGGATAAAAATTGAACCATTTTTATGAAAATTTGTTTCATGCCAAGTTGAAAAAGTAAATCTTTTACAATGACAGTTAAACTATTTAATTTTTCGTAAACACTTGATCTATTTCAGGTAAAAATTAAACTAGTTGACTAAAAAAATCGCTTTTTTAGTTGAAAGTTCAAATTTTTGACTGAAAATTCAAATATTACATTTAAATTAAACTTTAAAGTTAAAAATTCTTCTGCTTTGTAGAAAATTGGTCCTTTTGCCTCGATAATTAAAATATTTGGCCAAAAATTAAACTTTTTTAATAATTTGGTTTATTGGAAAATATAACTTTTCCATGTTTGGTTAAAACTTTATTGTGTATATTTAATAAGTGTAAAAATCTTATGTTTTAATAAAACATTCATTTTATTGGTCTAGAATTCACCCTTTTATTTAAAAATCAGACTATTTGGTACGAAATTATCTTTGTTTGTTGATAGTTCTACTTTTAGCTTGAGAATCTTGTTAAAAATTCATTTTTTTTCTTGAAACTTTATTTCTTGGTTGAAAATTTAACTATTTTCATGAAAATTAGTTTCATCTTTGTGTGAATATTAATCTTTTAAACTGAAAATTAGAATATTCCATTTTTGGTACAAAATTTATATTTTTTACCTGAAAGTTCATATCTTTGATTGAAAATTCAAGCATTTCATTTTAAATGAACTTTTATGGTTAAAATTCTACTGTTTCATAGAAAATTTATCTTTTTGGCTTAAATAGTAAACTTTTTGTAGAATAATAATATTTTGTGTGCTGGAAATTATACTTTTTGTAGATAATTTTCTTCTTTTGGCTTCAAAATTAAATAATGTTGCTAAAAGATTATGTATTTTCTTTAAAATTCGTCTTTTTTGGTAGAACATTAATTTTCTAAGTAGATAATTCATCTGTTTGCTTGAATGTTTAACAAATTTTTTTTAAATCCAGTTCTATTGTTAAAATTATTATTTTGTAATAAAACAATGTAACTATTCCATGTTCGGTTAAAACTTTATCCTGTGCATTCAAGAAATTCAAAATTCTTGTATTTTGTTAAAAATTATTTGTTTTTAGTGAAAAAACTAACACAGACAGAACAAAAGTGAATTTTTGTTGCAGGTAATTTCCAATTCAATATTATTCTTGTTTGTTGATATTTTAACTATTTCGAGGCGTCCTAACGGTAGGATGCCAACGCACGCGACACGACTTGACGGTACTTGACCAAAAATTAAAACAATAAAAAACTAACCGAGAAGTTAGCGCTAGAAAGTCTTGCTCGCGTAATTGAGCAAGATGAGGCTAGAAGTTGGCCAAAACTAAAAAGTACTCACTCGCTTCTTCAAATCATGAAAGTTCTATCTCGGGCGAGCAAAGCATGAAGGTTGTCACTTCTCGCGTTTAGATTAAAAGCGAGAAGTAGCACCTTCATGCTTTTCTCGCCCGAGATAGCACTTTAATGTTTTGATGGAGCGAGCGGGCATCTTCTAGTTTTGCCCAACTTCTAGCTTCATCTGGTTCAATTCCGCGATCTAAAACTTTCTAGTGCTTCCTTCTTGGTTAGCTTTTTATTGTTTATATTTTTGGTTAAGTATCATCTAGTCGATCGCGTGCGTTGGCATCCTATCGTTAGGACGCCTCGATTTGTTTGAAATTCTTGTTGAAAATTTATAATTTTTCATTGAAACATTTGTTTGTTTCTTGAAGATTATTTATTGTTTTTCTAGGGAATATTTATGGGACGGATCACAAAGAAGAAAATCAGCTAAAAAGTGACGTTTGTAAACGTATAAGTATTGTAGTTTCAGTATTTAAGTAGTTTTCTAAATGACCGACTTCTCGCTAATTAAATTAGTGAGATTTTACTACGAGTTAGGAAAATTTCATTAATTCATATTTAGAAAGTTGATAAAAACAATTTAATTAACATTTTTTGAATGAACAAATTATTTTCCACAAATCAACGACTAGTATTGTAGAGAATGTCTTAAACAATGAAATGGGCCATTGTTTATTGAGATAGGATAATAATTAGGGTATTTTATAAATAGGTTTTTAAAACACCAAAACGTCAAATAGCTATTGTTAGAAAAATAATTTTGACCAAAAACTAATTTTTTAAATGAAAATGTCTAATGCATCAATTCAATGAAATTTGACTCAATCTAAACTGCTCGCTTGGTTGGAATTTATATGATTCGATCACAGTTTGAGTCAGTTTGGAAAATGCTGCTCATAACTCACGCGCTGAGTTGTTTGGATATTTTCGATTCGAATTCGGTTTAAGGCGGTTCGAGAAATGCAACTTATAACTCAGGCACTTAATCGTTTCGATTTTTTTTAAAGGATCAAAGCTTGAGTCGATTCGGAAAATTCGACTCGTGGCTCGGGCATTGAGTTAGTTCGGACTTATTTTCGATTCGATCAGACATTGAGTTTGCTCGGAAAAGTCGACTCATAACTCACGCGCTGAGCAGGTTCCGTTTTTTTTGAGTCGATCCGAGCTTGAGTTTGTATCGAGAAATTTCTCATTCAAACACGTCGACATGTCGTTTTTCAGTAGATGCGATTTATGTTGCACATCACTACTAATAAACTGTCACATCGACATTATGGAAAAAGTAACAAGAAAAAACACGTGAATAGCGAATGGAAACATAGGAACTTCAATCTGGCCAAAGCGAAATCGGCAATTCGAAAATTGCATGTGATACTTCGTCGTGTGGTAAATTGAGTTCAGTTCCCTCGGTTTTTTTCCCAGAGAACTGAATATTTTTTAAACTGAACTCGGAGACGTTATAAAATATTATAACGGACGGCCTCGAACTCTTTTTTGAGGGCAAATAACAAACAAGATTTATTGTGCTGCATAAAAATTCTATGCATGTGCACTATTTTAATGTATAAGGATCGCTTTTCAGCTCTCTGTAATTCTGATAATGTATATGTCTCTGCCGCACCGATGTTATCGGTAACCCTCAAGAATAATTATGGTAGAGATTTGTAAGACACAGAACCTTAAAATACAAACACATTCAATTTAGTAAAATTGTTTGTTTTCAATTATTCCACAAACGAAGTGTTCGGGAACGTCCGTTAGCATGTTCGCTATCATTCCCCAGATTTTTAAGAAAAATCTCTAATATTGTAGGAAGAATGTCGAGGGAATTTAAAACTGGTCAATTTGATACAATGTTTTAAGTATCACACACATTAATCAAATTTATCAAAATACATTTTTTCGAATTAACCCACAAACAAAGAGTTCGGGGTGTCCGTTAGCATGTTTGATAACATTTCCCAAATTTATAAGACAAACTCTTCATTATTGTATGAAAAAGCCGAGGGAACCTTAAACTGGTCAAATCGATAATTTTCTAGGTATCACATGGCCCTTAATTTAAATTAAATTGCTTAATTTCGAAATTTTCACTGCAAGTTAGAAATTGCTAATAAGATTATACGATTTCTGTGTAATCGGTGTTTTTGAAATTTGTGACCAGAGTACAAAGTGGAGTCAGTAGAAAAGGGATCTAGGATTCTCACCCTATCTGTCTCTATCTTTGATTTTCTATGTCCGGTATTTTCTCTCTCTTTCTCTCTTAGCTCCTACTCTTTCTGTGACTCGTACACTTCTTCAGCTTCAGGGTACATATATTTTCTCCTGATCTGGAAAACAATACTCTAAGCCTGGATTTATATGCACCGCTACCAGAGGCAATAACTTACCGCTGCCTCTTCTTTAGCTGAGAGAGGATATACCCCGACGTTCCTCTCTCTAAATAAGGACGCGACGGAAATGGCAACCCATTTCTTCTTCCCGTACCGAGAAGGATGATACTTCGGTACGGTTGCATCGCGAATAACTTTTTCTTTCAGAAAATGGCTTTCCAGATTCGACAAGTTCAACGGAAACTTTCGGAATTTTTATCAATTTGTAAGCTTGTTACATCCACATGATTAACAAAACTCTTATTTGTTGAATATTATGGTAACGAAGGATAAGTTTGTTTACTTTAATAAATTAAACTATTGTTCTTTACTAAAGTTTAAGTTTTTTATTGAAAATGAACGCTACAGACGTCCTGAAAGGTAAATTGCAACCGTGGTATATGAATGACGAAATTGCAATACATGTTTTGTAAGTGTTGTAAATCGTGAAGTCATCGTCCAGCATTCCGATACATGTATTAGAACGTTTGTAAGAGGAAAATTATCCACAAGGAAATTACCAACAGCCAAAATTACTTACAATGGTGTGTCCACGATCCGGGTGGATAATGAAAAAAATTCAAATGGTTAGTCGACGACCCGGGTGCACCAGGTCGCGCCCCAAGTCGATTCTAATTTTTAGTAATTTTGGCTGCTGGTATAATCTAAATTTTGAAAAAGTTCTCATAGAATGCGTGCTAAGATACCTGGGGCGCGACCTGGTGCACCCGAGTCGTCGACTCTCCATTTGGAATTGTTTTCATTATTCACAAAATTTAAATTTTTTAAATTTCTCGTAGAATACGTATTATACTACCTGGTGCTCGATCTGGTGCACCCAGATCGTCAGCTCACAATTTTTAGTAATTTTTGCTGTTTGAACAATATAAGTTTCAAAAAAATGCTTGTAGAATACGTGCTAGGCTACCTTGTGCGCGACTAGATTTACCCAGACCATCGACTCACTAATGATAGTTATTTTGGAAATTGGCACAATTCAAATTCTTAAAAATTTCTCATAGAATATGTGCTACACTATCTGGTGCGCGAACCGGTGCTCCGTGGTAGCGAACTTACCATCTGTTGTTCTAATTGTTTCTACAATACGCGTCGAGATATCCAGCTAATAGACTTGTATTGTAAAATTCCAAGGCACGTAAGGTAGCCTACCAATGCCAACATTTGGAAACTACAAGATTGTGTATTGCAGCGTTACATTTCGTTTCGGAAAAAAACTTCCAATACACGTAGTGGAAGTTTCCAACAGAAATTTTTAACAGTGTAGCTTCTGATATCCTAATAGGCGATCAATCATTTCCAATAAACGTTGATGACCTTCTGATGGTCAACCAACAACTCCTAATATTAAATTCCGATATAAGAATCGACAAGAATTTTCTATGAGCTAATGCTGAGTTCCTGCTAGACGATGAGCAATTTCTAGTATTCGATACTAATTTTCAGAAAGTCGATGAATCATTTCTTATAGAGGATAAAGATTTTATGAGTAAATTCCAGTATTATGGTTCCTAATACGGTTATAATTACTAACAAATATGATCGGGGGCGTGAACGGCTACATCGGTCTATTATATTGAACCCTTCGAAACTTTTTTTGCTTACTTTTCCCAAGAATATAACAGATTGAGGTAGCTATTCTTGCCTCGCTTCCATTATTGCTAACAGGACCCATAATCACCGCTGCTCCCGACATTATAGCTTCAATTTTGAAATTTACTTGTTTAAAGCTTTGAAAGAGGCCCTAAATATTATTATTCTGACCTGGAAATTGGGAAACATATTGTATAAATATCGCCCGATCTAATCCTAACGTTCTTTTCGGTATATTTTCAGCTTTTATTTTATTTGTGCACAAATCGCGCTTTATTTTGAAAAACATATTATTGTTTAATACTTTCCAGAACGGCGGGCCTTTGCCGCAACATATGGTTAGGTAGTTTTTACTATACTTTTATAAAGCTATTCCTAACTTATCTGCAAAAAAATGCTACTTTTACGAATTTTATTCTCTGATCCTTCATTGACTGGATCAATTGTGCAATCTCAAAATCATGAGTGCTAACAAAGCACTAAGCGAGGTTGGATGTTTTCTTTACAAAGCTTAGCTTCTGTTCGTTGATATACTATCCCATAGATACACTACACTTAATAAAAACTATCAAATAAGGTCACCAATGACCCTGGCTGTTAATGCGACTTTAAACATTCAATTAATTAAAAATATCTCAAAGTACAACATGAACGAGTCGTAATAATCAAAATGAAATTCCTAATATTTAATGAACTCGTGATATTTGAAATCACCATCCTAATTGTCGATGAATTGATCACAATGTGCGAGGATCGCATCATAATAATGTTCAGGAAATACAAAATAGTCGAGTCATTCCTAATAGGCCGTGCTAAATTTATAAGAGTCGATGAATAGATCTACCAATAATGGCGATGTTAAGTGATAATACTAGGTGTAAACCTCCAAATATATTGCAGGTGACTTTAAATAATCGATGCTAGTTTTCAGCATTTTGATATAGGAATAAACGAGATCAAATAATAAATACAAGATGAATGACAAGATGAATGACTTCTAATATTCGATCATGAATCCTCTTGATCATTTTCAAATACTTTTTACATTCTCATTAATGAGAGTGTAATGTAATCGATAAAATTTTCGATCTAGTTTTTAACGGATCTTAACGATTCGGCACTCACAGAGTCTGATAATCATAAAATTTTGTCGTTGTCTGTATGTCTGTATGTCCGTCTGCCAGTCTGAATGGCTGTATTATTATATGCCTGTATGTATGTATGTATGTCTGTATGTTACCTGAATATTGTAGCCATTCTAACTTTTGAAGAATTTGTCCAGTCGAGTGAGCCTTTGATACACTTTTTAAGGGTCTCAAAATGAAGGTTCCGTTCGTTAACCAGATATTTCCAATTAAAAATTAGAAATTTAAAGCATTTTAAAAATTTGATTTTTTTAAATTTCAGACCTTTTCTTCAATGTTTCTTATATATAAGTGGAAGACTTGCGCATTCAGCATATGCTGCTGAATTTTGTGTCTACCGTTTTATTTTTCGCAGAAAACTGACTCTATAACCTTATTCTCGAGCGTGAAGCGCGAGTGTCGCAATGAGAATGAAATCTCCAAAGCCGCAGCTGCTTTAAGAACCTGTTTTGAAAAAAAATTTTAAAAAGTTTACTTCAATTTATTACTGTAAGTCTTTGGAAATTTTAAATACAATTTTCGATTAAAGTTACAGTTTAAAAAATTTTAAACCAAACAACGCATGATATGAAAAAAAGTCATGAGAAAAAAAACGTTGATTTTGGAAAACCCTACAATATTATTATAACAATTTTTTTAATTGGTCGAAAAGTTGAAAATTCAAAATTTGATCGTACCAAAAATAATGAAAAAACCAAAAATTCCATTTTTTTGTCAAACTAGGCAAGATGCGAAAAAAATGAATGCACTCAGCGTAAAAAACAACATTAAAAATAAAAAAATAAAAATTGTTTGGACAAACGACACAAGCCACGAAAAAATGGGACAAAACTTGCTTATCCAAAAAGAGTTATGATTTTTTATAAGACACGTAGTTTTTGTTTTAGTCGTAAAAAATAACATTCAAAATGAATATATTTTTTTGTTGAAAAAACGACACAAAAGGTACGAACTAAAATTAACAGACAAAAGTTGTTCGCCTAAAAAGATCCATGAATTTATAATTATGCATTTTTAGATAGGACAAGTTGATTTTCTTTCAATCGTAAAGAATAAGCATAAAAATTTTTTAAATTAATCTTTTCAAAAAAGGACAGAAAATTCGAAAGAGGACACAGGATCCTATATAGGATCCTATATAGGTTCCTGAATAGGGTCCTATATAGCTGCCTGTATAAGACCCTGTGCAGATGCACAATAGCTTTTCTTTAATCTTAAAAAAAAGATTAAAAATAAAAACTAAAATATAAAAAGAATGAAATAGGAATTAGTATGATTCAATTTTTATGCATATTATGAATTGTAATGATATAAAATTTATAAAATGATACATGTTTCAGCGCAGCTTAAAATACAATTTAAAGCAAAATAAGAAACAAATATTAAAATAATAATGAAAAATACATACAATTTGTGCTTTATTTTGCAGCAATTGAATGATCAATCCCACGCAGAATTACATAAAAAATGTATGATATTTGATACAAAAGTGTTGTGTACAATGTAGAAAAGTTGACATTTTGAACAGAATCCAGTGCGGCGCACGAGATACGTGATAAAAATATGTTCGTTAAAGCCAAAAGAGCTTTAACAAAGGAGAGCTAACAATCACAAAATTACAGTTTTCGATCCCTTGACCTTTGATTTTAAAAGGTCTGTGCACGAATGCGGGAGAAATGCAAAGACCAAGTGCGGAGTGCGATTGCCATCAGTCGCGTGCCGTAGGTGCGCTCAAACTCTCGAGCTAAGCTCTTTTAACGAAAGAGAATTCACA
>NC_046661.1:56146927-56149132 GCF_010883055.1 Belonocnema kinseyi | reverse complement strand
TGAATCAAGAATGTCCATGCGCATATAGATCAGCATACCTGCCTCCTGCTCTACTATATTTATTGCTACTATTAAGCTATGGTATAATTATTCTTCTGTATTGTTATTATTTATGTAAATATGTGGGCACTGTGAGCGCGAAGCGCGAGATAAATACATCATCGAGTGCGAAGCGTGAGAATTAAGAGCATGCGAACAGTATAAGAGGGAGAATGCGCCCGCGTAGAGGGAAGGTTTTTTCATTTCTGATCTGCATAGAAATAAGGTAATGGTTTCCTACATATTTTTCTAGTAAAAACATCACGCAATACATTCATATATAGCAATACATGCTATAAATAGGCATAGTTCAATATCATTTATTTTTGATAATACGAAACGAAGATCAAGTGACAACCTCCTCTTAAATTATGGAACATTAAAATTGTAATGTATTTTTTAAAATTATTCTTTAATTAGAAAATATATTGTCTTCTGACTTGAGAAGTTTCTCTTAATGGATTTTGCATGCAATTCATCAAGCCTCAATAAAAGAATAATCAAAATGTCTTATATTAGCTTTACAACGACGATTGCCTTGCAATTTAATTGTACGGAAGAAAGAAATTTTGCAATTTTCGCTTAGGTTAGCGATTGCAAGATAAAGTTCTTTAAAAAAAGGTCCCCAATTTTTTAGATTTTCAGGTTGTTAGATCAAATCACCATTGATCAAATCACCTAATTTTCGGTATGGTGTTCTTAGTAGTCAAGGAATGAGTTTAAATGAGAAACTGTAAAGCATAATCTGTTCTTGAATAATAACACTAATTAGAAAAAAATTATGACTGGAAATTTAATCTTAATCATTTTCAAAATCCTAATTTACATCAAACATTCTCTTCTATTTCAGAAAGAATGGATCATCATTTCACAATCGACCATTCTGCATTAGAAGTATAATCGAGCGATTGCAGAACTCGATCACTCTGGAGGAGTCGGTATTCATCACGTTGCTGACACTGCCACGCACTTCAAAAATGGAGACTATAATGATTTTCGCACTGAGAGAATCTCACATCGCTTGGGATTATGCTGAGATGATAGAACGACTATTTATTATACATTATACACCGCTTATTACATGTCTCGACACAATTCTGATCTCTTTGTACCAAACCGGATTTTTTCCTGTCTTTCAATGAACGCGAAGAACATGAAGGTAAAGTTAAAGATTTTCACCTCCTTCGTCTTGCATTGGCATCTCAATAAATGTTTAGTCTTTATGCAAGTGTAGAATTCGCCTTTATCGACACATTAAGAAGGTATTAGTTTTGCAGAAAATATAATCATCCTGATTTATTAATTTCCTAATTATACTCTGTTAAAGACACATCATTGTTGTATACGCTCCTATTACAAGGTTTTTTGTAAGTATGAGTGAAGAAGTTTATTTTTTAAAACTTAAAGCATGATGACAGGAATATCCGCTTTGCTTGGTAATATTAATTCGTTTTTGGTGTATTTCATACGAGTGAATGTGTTAGTGACAACTATTTCCCTTTTAATGACACTGCTTTTCCCCTATCACTAACATGTCGAAGATGTGTTTGGGACCGTTTCGTGACAGACACGGCTGATAAAGCAAATGAGTAGAAAACGTACAATTACTATTTTTTATAGCATTCGAATGAAGGAGTGTATACTTTTATGAAAATTCAATTGGGTAAATACTTGGAATAGTAAGTAATATGATGTGATGAGCACAAAAATTATAATCGGTTAATTCGTAACTCGCCGCTTTTTCAGAATTAGTGTATTGTTTTTTTTCGTCGTGCCTGTATCCATAAACAGTATACTTGACGTAAGTACATTTATATTAATATTAATCCGTACTAAACATTTAAAGTTATGTTTTACTCTTTTATTATTAGAGTAATTACAATTAACTAATGTTCAGTAGGATAGATGGATCATTTTTTGTGAGGATATGAGGATCAGTATTTAACTTTGGATATTTCGAGAAGTGCGCGAAAGAAAGAGGTGGGCTTGAACGACCGAAAAGTCACTCAGCGAAAAAAACGTTTGTTTTTGTTATTATTATTGTTACGAATATTGTAATTGTTATTATTAATGTTATGATGATTATTATATTCTTATTATTATTGTTATTATCATATTTTTTTATTATTATTTTCATTGTTTTTGCTATTATTATTATAATTATTG
>NC_046661.1:56140033-56146827 GCF_010883055.1 Belonocnema kinseyi | reverse complement strand
CAAAATTACTTTTTTTTTTTAATAGCTTCTAATTCATTTTATTGTGCGAATTCAGGTAAATTGTCCAAAAACCTGTACACTTTTCAGAGTGATCCAACAATCCCCACAGGTTGATCCAAGTATCTCTACAGGTGGGGATACTTGGGTCAAATGACAAAAAAAAATAAAATCTGATCCACCTATCCTCACTCTCACCTATTCACACTGAATTTCGGCATGGCGAACATCTGATTCTTGCAATCCGGTTCCGGTTATCGTTGCCAAATTTTTTGGTAGCAGTTTTGAAATTGCATTGCATGATGAAAGTTGAGTGCTGTTTGTAGCACTGCATAATATGTGGGGTTAGGAAATATGTCCTTTTAATGTGCATCAGATTGGATACATGTCTTACGAAAAAGAAAATTACGATTCTAAAGCACAGCATGCTACACGCCAGTTGCTAGTGATCCTAGAGAAGCAAAAGACGCCTTCTGGAAAACTTTAAATGACACCATAAATATTTGCGAACATGGGGAAAGAATAATTCGGCTAGGAGACACGAACGAATGAGTGGGCATCCAAAATCAGGATACAGAAAGAGTACTAGGTAATTTTGGGGTATTCAGGAACAAAATATAACGGAGATAAATTAGTTTGTCTGTGCTTCAAAAGGGGTCTGTTTATTACAAATAATTGCTTTAGGAATAAAATGATCCACATATACATTTGGTCTCAATGAAATAGCCACAGTATAATTGACTTTGTTGTTGCGGATGAAAGACTAATAGTCTGGGAGTTTGCGACAGTTCTATGGAAGTCATTTTAGTACTCAGCAAAATTTCAGATTCTTTTGTTTTCATAATCAACAGTTCGAAACTCGTTAAATGACTATCAGCTATTGGTGCATTTTGCAACAATTTATTGTTAAACTGGTCAAAAATTCAAGTGAAACACGTCATTTTAGTACTCTTGAAACCCATTGGGAATGATTGTTTGAACGCTAAGAACTAACAAAAATTTTGACTGTGCAGCTCCTTGGTAGTGCCAAAGTTTACTCGCAAGCTGTCAAAAATGTCAAAAATTCGAGTGAAAAGACGTCATTTTAGTACTCTTGAAACCCATTGGAAATAATTCTTTGAATGCTAAGAACTAACAAAAAATTTGACGGGCAGCTTCTCGGTGGTGCCAAAGTTGACTAGCAGGCTGTGAAACATGTCAAAAATTCAAGTGCAAAGACGTCATTTTAGTACTCCTAAAACCCATTCCGAATGATTGTTTGAATGCTAAGAACTAACAAAAAATTTGACTGGCAGCTTCTCGGATTCTTTGACTTCACTGGATTTTTTGGCTTGTTTGATAGCCTCCCCGTCAGCACATTATACCGTAAAAAGTTTGAAGGCATCTACAAATAATGTTTAATTTAAGTTAATAAATAAGTAGTATATAAATAATTAATAATAAGTTCGTAAAATATTTTGAAAACCAGTTTTTGTACGGCCTACTGGACATAAGGGTGCTTCACAAGAAGTATGTTTTTATTTTTTTGCGACCGTATTGCGTCAGTTTGTTTCCCTGGTTTCATCCTGTAATTTTTTATATGCTTAACAGTCGGCCAGTCAACTTTAGCATCACTAAAAAGCTGCCAATCAAATTTTTTGTTAGTTCTTAGTATTCAAACAATCATTCCCAATGGGTTCCAAGAGTACTAAAATGACGTATTTGCACTCGAATTTTTCACGTATTTAACAACCTGCCAGCCAACTCTGGCACCACCGAGAAGCTGCCAGTAAAATTTTGTGTTAGTTCTTAGCATTAAAACGATCATTCGCAATGGGTTTCAAGAGTACAAAAATAAAGGTTCAAATTGTCATCCCGTCATTTTTTATATGTTTGACAGCCTGCCAGTTAATTTTGACACCACCGTAAAGCTGCCAGTCAAATTTTTGTTAATTATTAGCATTTAAACAATCATTAAAATGACGTCTTTTTACTCGAATTTTTGACACGTTTGACAGCCTGCCAGTCAACGTTGGCACCCCCAAGGATCTGCTAGTCACAATTTTTGTTAGTTCTTAGCATTAAAACAATCACTACCGCATTACCAAAAGCACTACCGAGAAGCTGTCAGTCAAATTGTTTGTTAGTTCTTAGCATTCAATCATTCGCAATGGGTTTCGAAAGTACTTGAAAGATGGTTCTAATTGTCATCCTGTCATTTTTGTATATGTTTGACAGCCTGCCAGTCAACATTGGCGCCACCGTAAAGCTGCCAGTAAATTTTTTTGTTAGTTCTGAGCATTTATACAATCATTCCCAATGGGTTTCAAGCCTACTAAAATTACGTCTTTTCACTCGCACTTTTTACATGTTTGACAGCCTGCCAGTCAACTTTGGCACCACCCTAAAGCTGCCAGTCAACATTTTTGTTAGTTCTTTAGCATTCAATCATTCCAAATGGGTTTCAAGAGTATTAAAATGACGTCTTTTCGCACGATGTTTTTATGTATTTGACAGCCTGCCAGTCAACTTTGGCACCACCGAGAAGCTGCCAGTGAAATCTTTTGTTAGTTCTTAGCATTCAAAAAATCATTCCCAATGGGTTTCAAGATAAATAAAATGACGTCTTTTCACTCAAACTTTGGACCAGTTTAACAATAATTTGTTGCAAAATGCACCAACAGCTGCTAGCCAGTCAACTAGTTTCGAACTGTTGACTATGAAAACGTAAGAATCTGGAATTTTAGTGAGTACTAAAATAACGTCCATATAATTGTCGCGAACTCCCGGCTTAAGAAAGAGTTAGTCAAAGATACAAGGGTCATGAGGCGTTCTGAATGCAACGCTGATCATTGCCTTCTGATCTCCAAAATCAACATAGATCGGGGATTGAGAGAAAACAAAACAAACGCGAATAAAAATTGAGAACCTATAGAAACCGGATGTGCGTGTAGATTTCCAAAACAAGATACCTGAAAGCATAGATAAAGCAGCCAGATAGGCGATTATAAAATCAAAGATATAGAGGGCGCATGGACAAATTTCCGGGAAATCATTGTTAGGTATGCGAGCGTAGTGTGTCGTACCGCGGTAGTAGGAAAAATTTCTCGTGATGCGTTGTGGAGTAATGAAATTCAGGCTACCCAAAATGCAAAGAAAGAAGCGTACAGGAAAATTTTGAACATCACAGATCTTAGCGATGAGGAATGAAATAGACGTATAAATAATTACAGACACAAAAAGAGAATACTCACACGATTAATTAAGGAAAGTGAAGATAATACTAGAGCAAAAGAAGAGAAGAAAATACAAAACGAGTTTGAAGGAAGCAAGAATGTGCTCTATAAAAAAATGAAGAAAAATAAAAGTACAGAATTTTTCAACATAAGAAATAGTAGGGGGAAATGGTATATGATGCAGACGGAATACTAGATGCTTTCAGAGACTATTTTAGGGGACGCTTCGGAGATGAAGCTATAGGACAATATTACTGCGATGTAGAACACGATGCGTTAGAAAACTTAATTGGAAAAGTCTGGGTCACTGAGGTTAGGGATATAATAAAGGGCTTGAAAAACAGAAAGGCTGCCGGGGTAGACTGTATTAACGCTGAAATGCTTAAACACGGTGGGGAGTAGATAAAATATACTCAAAAATACTTATTTGTAGGGTAATGAAAATAACAAAAGAAAAGATGTGGGCATTTGTTGACTTAGAAAAAGGTTTTGACAAGGTAGATAAAGGTAAACTTTGGGAAGTCCTGAAAGAGTATGGAGTCAATGGATGGCTCTTGTAAGCCTTTAAAAATAATATATAGGGTGAGGAAAAAGTATGGAAACCCCGAAAAATCTCAGAGGGTTGGTCATAAAAAAAATGGTTAAGGTCAGTCTTATGTAGCTTTCAACCAGGAATTCAGTGATGACCTTGGATTTGAACTTGGACCTCACCTTCAAGGTCATTTCAAGGTCAACTTTTTCTGAAAATGGGAATCCAGACTTTTGATATCGGCAATCGAAAGATCGTAAATTTTTTAGTTAAAATATGCCTTGAGGTTCAAGGGCATCGTGACCTCTAGAGGTCAAATAAAAGTCAAATTATGCTCGCAAGAAAATCGCGCATAACAAGTGTTTAGAAAAGAAAGATAATGACAGGACGTAAGTAACTTTCAACGAGGAATTCAATCATGACCATAGATTTGACCTTGATCTTACCTTGGGTAAAGTTTGTAACATTATTCTTGATCTCTGGAAACATTCTGATAATTAAAAGTTTTTTTTCGATAATTTGTGCTCGATGACCCGTGCGCGAAGCAAAACGTCACGCGAAAACGAATCTTCATGCAAGATGTTTCAAATAATAATCTTCGGTGCATGTGCACGAAGATATTTCAACCTCGTGTAAACCTTTTCCCTCCCGTTTCTCTTGGGTAGAACTATACCTATAAGGTGAAATTTCTTCGCGCAATAGTGTCGAAAACTCCTATTTTATTTTATTGTTTTAACCACTAGTTTTACATGATATTTTCCTATTAAAAAAAGGAAATTAACCTTAAAATAACCTTAACATTATCTTCAAATTAACTTGAAGGCGAGGTCCAAAGTCAAAACGAAGGTGATGATTGAATTCCTCGTTGGAAGTTACCTATGACTTGTCATTAACCTTGCAATGACCTTGAAATTGAGGTCAAAGGTCAAATCAAAGATCATCACTGAATTCCTCGTTGAAAGTTACATAAGACCTGACATTAAAAATTTTCTTATGACCAATCCTTTGAGATTTTCCGGTGTTCCCATACTTTTTCCTCACAGGGTAGGAAAACGAGTATAAGGGTAAATGCTCTCTAAATTTTAATTAGGAGAAATTTTACTAATTCATTCAGCACACCTTATATAAATTGATGAATCAGTTATTTTCAGAAGTTTACTAATTTTAACAGTAAAAATACCTTAACTGAAGTTAATCAGTTATACTCTAACTGTAGTGAATCAATTATAGACTTAGAATAAATTGTTAGAGAAACAATTTCTAATTAAGGTTTTATTTATGCTCTAATATTATTTTATAATATTGAAGTAGGGCCAAAAGTTTAATTAAAAAATTTTCATATGAATATATATATAATTAGTGTGTAACAATACAAAAGTGCTAAGGCTGTCAAGTACTAATAATTATTTACAAATTAATTTTACCCGTGTATTGATAAAAACATGTATATGTATGTGTGAATAAAATGTCATGAAAGATAAGTTTACTTTCGAAGTTAAAAAATGTCTGAAGCGCTAACTATTATGCATATAACAATGATAATTATTTATTTGAATTACTAGAATTGTTTTCAATGCCCATTTTGAATTCCGCGCCATCTCTGCAACCATAGCGCAAGTACAGTAAAGTAAGGTACCCAAATTGGTAGCAGACGACGAAAACACGTTGTACTTGCACAGTGATAATTTTGGATCGAATAAAAATTTTGTGAAAAGCCAAAAATAATTGAGGTACCTTTTCACGGAGACCTGTTTTGAATTAATCTTTGAATTAATTTGATACATCGAGTTCGTATCTAGGTTATCACTCAATAAAATTGTCCAGAAATGAATCCTATGAAAAATATTAATTCCACAATCAATTCAAAAACAGGCCTTCGTCAGAAGGTATCCTTAGCTCATTTTCAAAAATATGGTTAAAATATGTTTAAACCAGATTTAAAAATAATCTTAATGAACTTTTTTAATTGAAAAAACAATTTAAAATGTTCTAGATTAATTAATAAAAGTGGAGAAAAAAATTTCACATTTAAAAGTAGTACGTAAATATATTTGGAACATAACCTCTTCTAATTAACTGTTTTTTCAAAACAAGGGTAACTGATTAATCAGTTATATCAGTGCATGTATTGTATAACTGATTCAATTAGTAATTTTTGTGTTACTTATCCAATCGATATAATTCTACTAACTTTCAGTGACACATTTCTAGTTACAGAAATTAGTAGAATATAACTGACAATCATAGGTTTACCTGGCGCGAAGATTTGCCAGCACGTGTGCAGATTTTTGTCCCTTGCGCTGATTTGCTGCGTTTTCATGAAATGTGCTGATTCTAACTAATACTAATACTCGTATATTAAACATGTAACGCACAGTTTTCTTACCTTAATGGTTTTTTGGCGAAGAAAGAGTACTTTTGTTAATTGATTTCAAATCGTAGATTTCAAATCATTTATGTCTTACGGTCCAATCGTAAATCGAAAAAATAAATATGTGTCAAAAAAACATGTTCTTCGAAACTCAGATATTTATTTAATAGAAAAAACCCTTTCAAAACTTCCTGACGTTTCAGTACACATGCGTACCTTTTTCAAAGGTTCTTAAACCTAAATAATTATATTAAAAATTAATAATTTTAGTACGAACAAATATGATAGATAATTACGTAGATTTTAATACATTGTTACCTGAGTTGATGATAGTTTAAATAGTCAAACAGATCAATTTTCAGTAAAAAAAAAGGAACATTTCAGTCAATAATTTTAAGAAAATTAATTAAAATTTAGTCATTTTTTGAAGTCTCAAAAAATTTTTTCGAGACTTCAATCGATTACACTACATTTTTTAAAATTGTACGAGAAAAACAAAATTGGCGTAGGTTAGGACGGACGAACAGAAATCGACAGTTTTAGAAATACATGAAGAATACGTAATGAACGATGATGTAATAGGCAAGTTTCCATTGAAAACCACCGATGTGGAAGCGAGTAATTGAGTTTAAATTTGAAATAAGAAATTAAAAAAAATTTTTTTTTTAAATTTAAAAAAAAT
>NC_046661.1:56124982-56139933 GCF_010883055.1 Belonocnema kinseyi | reverse complement strand
TTGGACCGTAAGACATAAATAATTTGAAATCTACGATTTGAAATCAATAAATATCAACGGTCGAAGAAAGGATTGATTTGTTTCATCAAATCATTTTACTACTTTTGTTAATCATAATTTGTCTACAAGTTTACATATACGACACGAGACATTTCCTATGAACTTCATCAAGTCGACAGCATTTTCCATGAAATGAACTATAAACTTCATCAAATGGCCGCCAGAAGGATGGCGCTTTCGTGCACACGGACAAGAACTTAAAAATCTTGGAATTTTCAGTTTAGCATAACAATATTTTTACGCTAAACATCTCAAAAGAACAGCTGACGTTACGCGTTAACATCTGTATGCGCCGCTGTATTATCTTAAACGTTAAACATCTACGTTTGCACATCCATTTTTGTCCAATGTCCGTGTGCTAATATAATCGACGTGATTATTAATATCTTCTTAAACTTCCTAAATTAGTGGCTATTTAGAAGCTTGAAAGTCCGCATTTTTCAGTTGGATACAGCAAAAAAAATTTTTAGGGAATTTTAAATTTCTGCCAAATGTATACCTACCAATTGCAACCAGTAGCCGAACACATGGTGTAGTCCACGTTTGTTGGACTCGCGTGTCCATTCATCCGATTGGAGCAATATGATATACGTACTAGGTGGTATTATACCCGTCGACGTGATCGCTGCAAATTGCTTCGTTAAACGCTCCAAGGAAATTACTCTATCGTGAGAGAGGGAAATTCCGCTAACTTTTTATCCTTTCGACTCTACCTCGTTCCTAACCTATATTCCCGTTCACTCTTCTTCCACTTCCAGGAGGAGAACAGATGAGCAGTTTGATGTGATTTTCATCTTTGCCTTTTGTATTATCGAGAAAAAAGAATTCACTAAATTCATTCATGAAGCTTTATCAATCTTGCGCATGTTCTTTTTCTATTTAATGCGAAAAGTAATTTTAAATATAAAATAAAAATTTGTAATAAATATTTATTGGTTAAAAGTTGTTGAAAGCTTAATTCGAGCCTATTTAGATTTCAAATATTGTACACTCCTTGAAAATAAGGTTGAAAATAATATTCCTCAGATTACTAAGAAAATTCAAAAAGACTTTTGAAGATTTTAGATATCTTCAAAAAGAACCTAGCCGATTTTAAGATTTGACATAATTCAACATTATAAATAAACAAAAAATAATAAAAATATATGAATAAATAATTAAATAAAAAAAAAAGTTTAAAGAAATTATAAGAATTTTGTTTATTTTACTCGATTTTATACAATTTTCGGAAAAATTCGATTCAGTTAAAACTTTTCTAAAATGTCCCATAATCTTGTAGATACTTTTTAAACAATTTTAGAAATCTTTTGAAACGTTTTTAAACGTTTACAAAGATTCTCTTAAAATTAATTCTTCTATACAAGAAACTAATTTCAAACTGCCCCAGGAATCTTAAAAATAGTATATTGCATAGGAAGGAGGAGAGCACTGCATGTTGATGATGAGGGAAATGTTTCCGGAGCGAGTGGTATAGGCGCGGAAAATGTGAAGCGTGTTCTGTTGATAATAGGTTGAGCGTGATCTCTCTTTTCTATTAAGCGCTAACGAAGCGCAGGTATCTTGGCTTGTTTTGACGTTTTTGCTATTTTATGTTTCTCGCTAAAAACATCGGTGTATCTCTGTATATATGCAGGCTGTATATTATGGAGGTCTGTTTACGCCACTCAAAAGGAGAGATCTCACGCACAATCCTCAATCAGTAGAAGACGCTCATTTTGTGCGGCTGCTGTAAAAAATATTTTTATTCTCATGAAGCCTTTCAAAATTGTAAAATCATGAAAAATTTTCCCAGAATTCTTACGAGCATTTTTTTTTATCTTGGAACCTTTCAAAACTCTTCATTTTTTAAATTGATCAAAAATATGAATCTTGTTTACACTTTCTTCAAATCTTCTAAAGATTCAAAGTATTTTTGAATTGTTTCAAAACTTGCAAAATTTCTATAATCCCTTTTTCAAATAGTTCAAAGTTCTCAAAAAACTTTTTAATTTATATAAAATAAAAAATTGTAATATGATTGAAGGTCATATTGAAGAACATTAGGAAAGGGTTTATTTAAGACTAGAAAAATTCTCAATATAAATATATTTCATCGTCACCTTTTAGTATAAAAACAAATTTCTCAGTCTTTCCCGGTTAGCAAATATTATTTCGGATCATTAAAATTTAACAATTTGAACTTATAAACTTGAAAACTTTTTTAATCCTAATATTGTATGCTTAGTTATATTAACAAATTACTAAAACATCCGAACTCTTCTGGATTTAATGCTGTAAAAATTAAAATTAAACAGTAAGTAATTCTTTAAGTTAACGAGTCTTCAATAATGTTTAATTAAAAATTGCAGAATCTTATAGGGACGAAATATGTTGTTTTTTTAGAGGAAATTAGGCAATACGTATTTTTCCGATTCGCGAAAAAAAAATTCTAAAAGTTATGTGTATTTAAATTTTGTGCTATGTTAAAAAAACCCGAATTTTTGTATATGCACCTCTATAACTTTTGGGGCCATTAAGATATTTAACAAAATATTAGCGGCTTTTCTAAATAAAGTGGCAATCTGTTTTTCCAAAAACTCACTATTAAATTTTTTGCCATTTTCTTTAACACGTACTTTAGCGATATTTCTCATAGTTTACGAGAAAAATTAAAAAATTACATTTTTCGGAGAACAAAATTTCTCCCAGCCTCAAAACTGGTTTAGCCCGCATGATGCTGATAAGAGGCCTTTCTAGTATTAGTAGAAATTATTTTAAAATATGTGGCAAAGGTAAAGAGTTTGATTGTAAGAAAAAAGAATTCTCCTGGATACAATAGTTATTTAATCGAGAAAATCGATTTTTAATTTTTTCAGAAAAACGGCTGAGATCTTGTTAATTTTAAACTTTTTTTTTTATTTTCTAGCGAATTTTTAGAGACAATGAACACTATAAGAAACAAATAAAAATAATAAATATCTCAATTGGTCCAAAATGTACACAGCTTTAAGGGGGTCACTCAGTGTGTCCGGTCGAAAAAATCGATTTGTTTTTTGTTGCCTAAATTTATTCCTACACATGTGAGAATATGCTGGTGAAGTGATATTCCAATATTCGAAGTCATTGGAAAGTTACAGCTGTTAGAACGATTAAGTGTGCTTCATTATTTAAATCGTTCTTGAGTTTTCAAATGCATTTTTCTTGAAACCACGTTTATTGAATTGGCCGGCATGATATCTCAAAAGTGGTTTAACCGATTGCTTAGAAATTTGTAGGGTACATTCAGCACATGCGTACACATTGCCTCAACTACGATAATTAAAAACTTGCAAGCCTTTTTTTCTTTCGTAAGAAAAAAAAATGTTGAGTTCAAACTTGCACAATTTACTGTTTAAATGTGAATCAATATGTAGTGAAAAGTTCAAAGTTGTATATTGTTATCGTTCGTCAAAAAACAATTCCAAAAAAAGGTTAAAAAACGGACCCTCACACGGGGTGATCCCTTTAATAAAAATTCGGGTTTTATGAAAAGCAAAGCACAGAATTCAAATACGCATAACTTTAAAGACATCTTTTTTGTTTGAAAATCGAAAAAATACGTATCGCCAAATTTTCTCTAAAAAAATACATATTTCGTCTCCGATAGTTTTTGAGATTCCAGGTGTAGGGCTCTGCCTTATTTGAAATAGATTCAGCATGGGACATTATTTTGCAAATCATATCATATTTACAGATATTTATATATTTATCATAACCTTTCTATTAAATTGAATTAGTTTTTTAAGAAAAAATTTTTGATATCAAAACTGCAGATCGACAAAAATTTATACTTATCTCAAACTTAGCATTCTTTTTTTCTAATGAAAACCACCTTTTTCCAATTGATAGTAAAGAGCAATACATTTTCGAGCAAGATAATATTTTCACAAAAGTTCAAGAATAATTATTTTCTTTAATAAATAAAAAATGCTGGGTTTGACCTGAATTATTGTATTTAAAGTTGTTGGTTAAATCCAACTTTGAATTTTTTTATAGACATGGCACTGACTCAATATATATTTTTTTCCGAAGGATTTGAGAACAAAAGAAAGAAATCTTGTCGAATCTTCGGGATTTTTCAAGATCTTTGCATTAATAAAATATTGGAAAATGAAACCTTTTGTTAAGGAAATAATTATTTTCACGACAAATATTAATTTTGCGAAAGAAAGAAATTAGCGGGTAGCAGACAATAGTGTTTGAACGGTGCAAATCGCTCGCAAATTGATTTCTTTACACACAATTCTGATGACGCGAAATGTAGAAAAATGCAGAATAAACTGACATGTCCTATGTGTGTGTTACAACTTTATTTGTGATCAGCCACCAGGCTAGCTATCAATTTCACGGTATGTCCTGATACCGTGCATGGCGTGCAGTTGACAGCTAGCCTGGTAGCTGATTACAAATGCATTTATAACACACACATAGGACATGTGAGTATATTCTGCATTTTTCTCTATTTCGCAACGTATTTTGTAAAATTTAGGGTCACCGTCATCAATACGTGGCCCTTCGAAAACGTTATTGCGTTCGAGAGTTCTTCTATGATGTCAGAACTGTGAGTAAAAAAATAAATTTGCGAGTGTTCTCACCGTTCAAATACTGTCGTCCCCTACCCGCTGGGTCCTGGTCGGATAGTCCCGGTTTAAGCTGGGCAGTGGTAGGGGAATCCGGCTCAAAACGTCACGGTAAACTGGTCGGATACTGGCTGCAATACCGGCCAGGATCCGGTCGGGTAATTCAGCTACAAAGCGGTTAAAAAATGTTGCTTCAGACGAGAAATTGGTAACTTGTTTTGTCTTTTAAGGCTCACCGTAAAGATGACGGTGGACTTTGAAAGTCAAATCAAGTGAGCCAGTTCTGGTAAGAAAATTAGAGTAGAATTTCAAACCCTGGTGATAGAATCTCGTAGAAATTTGGAAAACACGTTGGTATTTAAGATTAGGAAGCAAGAAAGGAAACATTTACTACACAAAAGTATATTTTAATTTTAAATAATAATTATTTGCGCAATAAGAAGGAATTTCAAGGTAATTACTGAAATAAGGTTGATCTTAACCGTGAGTCTCGATTTTATTTGCGAACTTTGAAGAGACGACGCGACGTGAGTGCAAGGAGCATCCTCTCTTTCTAGATGCGTAACTGAAAATTACTATGTGTCTGTGCAGACGCCAGACGCAGTAGGCGCTATATATGGTGGTAAATTGAACAGTGTGCAGGCTAAACATTTTCTGAAAATAGAGAAGTTAATAAAAAATATATCATTTCTGTTTTTGCACATAGCAGAATCGATAACATTTTGATTTAAAAAGTTAAATTATTCACAAAAATTTATTGTTTTTTTTTTAAGAATCGAAAAAAGCTCATTTCTGTTGCACTGATCTAATAAATCCATAATTACGTCTTTGATAATAACAAGGCTCTTACAAAATGTGTAATTTCTACCAAAAATTAACTTGGCCAGTGCCCGGCCGGCTCCTGACCATGGGATATAAGCAGGGTTGATCGGTCAGTAACCGGCCGGCCCCGGACTACGTGCTTCGAGAAAAATGTAGCCCGGTCGGCTCATGCCCGGTTCCTGTCCATGAAATCCACTCAGGGGTCGCCTGGCGGGATCCGACCAGAAACCTTGTTGTATTATTGGGATCTGAAATCATGAGGGCACCACTAGCGGCAAAGGCAATATGGCCGGTGACAGTAGGTAGACGTCTCATAAAACTCATGTAAAAACATTGAAAATTAGTCTTAAACCTTAAAAATTGAAGTAACAATAACTAAAATTTGTGATTTCACAAAATCTACACCGGCATGTAGAAACTTCATAGAAGGAGAAAGAATTTTACATGCAGGACACCTTCTATTTTGCGGAAAAGAGGTGGAAAATGAAACTTCAGTTTCTATCATTGCATTTTGTTTGGAAACCTAGAATTTTAAAACTCTTGTTGTCAAAATAATAAATTCTTCCATTTTCCCCCTCATAAAAATTTAAAATGTAATATTAAATATTGACATGTGAATGCAAAATTTAATTTATATCAACTTGAAATGACAAACAAGCAGTAACTTTTCTTAGATTTGAGGTTATGTTGATATATTTTTACCTAAAATGATATTTTTATTTCGAACCTGCTTTGATTAGTTTCACTCGGAATGCTGAAAAATCATTGAAGAATAAAAACGATAAATACTTGATGATGATTATAACTTTTTCTTCAAACTTCTTTATTGACAGTGGAACAAGCTTGAAAATCAGTTTGACTTTCGTGCATTTTTTACTTTATTCTGTTTTTTTTTCTCGAACCATACTATCAGTAAATGCTATAAATGTACTATAAAATTTTTCATACATTTTTTTAAATAGGAGTTTATTTACATTTCAGAAATCCGAACAGTGTCTTGCTTCCGAGCAGTAGAAGAGCAACCATACACATATACAAAACACTTTGATCTTCGATTTTTGTGGCGAAAACTCCATTGATAAAGTTTCATTTATTTTATTTGTAACTTTTTATGTATCACTTTTTATTTTTATCCCAGTTTCACTGTAAAAAAGACTACAAAGCCTTTAGAAAAATTATTTTCGTATATTCCCCTATACTTCCCGTCAAAATTTACCTACTCTCAGGGCTTTATGATTCTGTCATCAGCTAGCGTATTAGAGTATTTCAGATCCCAATGGCCAACCGGAGAAATTTCTACACGGGAATAATAATTTCCTTAACATAAGGTTTGATTTTTCAATATTTTATTGCTCCAAGGATCTCGGAAAATCCCTGATATTCGACAAGTTTTCTTTTTTTCGCTCTCAAATCCCTCGGAAAAATATATATGGAGTCAGTGTCGTACCTACCAAAAAAATTCAAAGTCGGATTTAACCAACACCCTTATGGGAAAACTCCAAGGTTTTCTTGCCAGTTGAAAAAGGAGCTGATCGGGGAATCTGACCTGGATCCGACTAAAAACGTCACGGTAAACTGGTCCGATCTCAGCTTCAATATGGGTTGGTTCCGGTCAGGTTATCCGGCCATAAAAAGGTTAAAAATGTTGCTTTAGCCGAGAAGCAGGTAATTTGTTTTGTCTTTTAAGGCTCTTCAAAAAGATTACGGTGAACTTTAAAAATCAAATCAAGATAACCAAATCTGTCAAATCTTAGGTTAGGAAGAAAGAAAGGAAAAAATGTATCCACAAAAGTATAATTGGATTAAAAATAACAATTATCCGCGCATTAAATGGGATTTTCAAAATGATTACTGAAATAAGATTGATTTTAATTACGAATTTTAATTTTATTTGCGAACTTCAAGGAAATGGCGCGACGTAAGTGCAACGTGCATCCTCGTACGAGGTGCTAAACTGAAAATTACTGAGTGAAAATTTCTGGAAATAGAGAAAATGATCAATATTGTAACATTTCTGCTGTTACACATAGTAGAATCGATAACAGTTTTATTGAATAATTCAGAACATTCGAGAAAATGTCATGTATTTTTTAAAAGTATTTGAAAAAGCTCATTTCTGTTTCACTGATATGATAAATGTTTAAATTATACTTTTAAAGTAATAATTCATCTAGCATTTATAATTAACTCTTTGATAATGTCACGGCTCTTAAAAAATGTTTAATTTCTACAAAAAAAGTATCCTGACCAGTGCACGGTCGGCTCTCGACCATAAGATCTATCCAGGGTTGGTCCGACCAATAACCGGCCGGCTTCGGACTATGTGATTTGAGAAAAATATAACCCAGCTGGCTTCTGACCGGTTCCTGTGCATGAAACCCAGCCAGGGGTAGCGCAGCCAGGATCCGACCAAGCAAATCATCTAATAAATGATAAAAATAATAAACGATTTTAATGATACTTCCTTTCACATAGAACAAGTAGCAAATGTCGTACAAGTTGGGACACTGCACAGGTTGGAACAACGCGTTTTATCCATCTCTTTGCACTTGCGCCACCTCTTATTACTATCAAATATTAGTATCAATAGTAGATGAATTTTTGTGTTAACTTAAGGAGAAGGTTAATGCTTGCTATAGCTGCAGCAGACAGTGTGTTTACGAGGAAAATAAAATGATCTTGTTATATTTTTATTCTCAATTGCATGGTAAATGAGTTAAATGTGTTATTACCCGTTTGGAAATAATTCATGACGCTATACTGTTTCAGCCTAAACTGTCACAAGTCTATACTGGCGCTATCTCGAGGGACTATGCTAGTGGGGTGCGCAAATGTAACGCTCCAATCGACTAGCCGCTATCTAAACCAGGGGTACTGGCGCGTTTATAATTAAATTGTTCCTGACATAAAAGCACTATGAGCTACATTAAGAATATTTAAAAATTCGAGATTTCTGTCAGAAAAATGGAATATAGCTCATATGTTCTTTTTGGGCAGAGTATTTTCAAATATTATTGATAAGAAATAAAATTTTTATTGAAAATGTTTTGGAACCCGGATCCAAGCTCAAAATTGAATTCTCATTTTACTCCATAAATACTAGAATTACCTATTTTTTAAATCATTAGGGCCTATTCCTGCATTGAATCAAATTTTTATTCAGAGTGAAAAATTGGGTAATTTCAATAGCTTTTATGTGAGACGTTTTTTTTTAAATGCTGGGGTTAGAATAAAAAAAACCTTATACAAAAACTATTGGAATTAGCCAATGTTCTACCCCTAATAAATATTTAATTGAAAAGAGGACTAAGCCATGATTATCTAGAAAAGATGTAATTCTAGTAATTATGGAGTAAAATGAGAAAATCCAGTTTGGAGGTTGGTTCTTGATTCCAACGCCCTTACGTCGAAAAAGAATCTCGAAATTTCGAAACCTCGTGGTCGCGAAACGAAACTTATTCACACTGAATGGCGGCATGGCGAACATCTGATTCTTGCAATCCAGTTCCGGTTATTTGCCAACTTTTTTGGTACCAGTCTTGAAATTGCACTGCATGATGAAAGTGCATGCATAATATTTGAGGTTAGGAAATATGTAATTTTAATGTACATGAGTACTGGAAACGTGTCATACGAAAAGGAAAATTACTTTCCTAGAAAACCTAACGATAAAATGACTTTATTCAGCTATAATTTTTTATATCAGCTTTGTCTTTCATTCAATATCTTACCAATAAACAATATATGGTGCGTCAGATCAATCGATACTTAACGATGAATTAAAGTAACAAATCTGCACTACGAGACAGCACGGACAACACAGTGTCCCGAGCAGCGATTGTCGAAGACGCGGACTTGATCTGATTGGCCGAGTTCAGTCAGTGTTAATCCTAAAAAGGAACCGGGAAATTGAAATATCAAATAAAATAAAACGTGACTGAGAGATACAGAAATAGCCAAAGTAGCTGCAGACGGTTTTCGAGTAGAGTATCTTCTGCCTAGCCTCCATTCAATCGCACTTCACACACCCCGTCACTTCACCCTCAAGCATCCCGACTCTCAGTTTCAGGCCCGGCAGGGTGGGTTCATTTCCGAAGTTATACAATTGGAAAAGGACCCTCCCCGAAGGCACCCGAACTTTTCCAGTTAAATCAGGTATTTTTATGGATATAAAAAGCGAAAGAGAGTTTCACACTTATAAATTAACAAATTTCCTGAACGTGCTCAACCGAACCCAAGTAAATTGTCAAAATAGATGTTCCGTCGAAATCTGTTAACCCTGACTACTTTAGGGACCTATGTTCTCTAAACTAATTTATTTTTACCCTACTATCTTTTCTTCTTACTTCTATCTTACTTCTTCTTCCTTAAGGCTAGTACAAATGAAATTCAAGGGCCTACAAAAAGTCTTACAAATAAATTTACAATAAATGAATAAAACGCCCTGGCGAACCGAAGACATTTTTCTAGCTAATCTCTGAAGGATAATGAAATACCGTACTTCCTAAGTAAATGCACGCCCTTTCCCAAGGTCTTTTCTTAAATATTATTAGCTCTGTACGTGAGAATTTCGTATTTTCAGGAATCCTAAAATCTTCCATCGTAAAAGCCTTATAACTTTCCCTGCGAATTTATTCGAAAGTTCCCGCATAAGCGATTCGATTAATTTAATCGAATAAGATCGAGCGAAAAGCAAGCGCGATAGTCGCTCGTTACAACAGGAAACTTTATTTTTTCTATTTCCTTTGATTTGAGCATTGCGGCAACGTTGCGGAAGATTGGCGAAACTTTAAAAATGGCGTGATTCTATACAATAAATGTAATTGGTTATCTTTTATTAATTAGTTTTTAAATGACGCCTTCTTTTTCAAAGTCCAAATAGAAGTGCTTTCTAGAGAAAAGCTAGATTTTAGACGGAATTTTTATATTAATGTGATGTCAAAGTCTGGCTAGCGATATTAGTGGGTCTACATAGAACCTTGTGATGGATTTTTGTATCTCACAGGTATAGATAGCGCCAAAAGAGCGCCAATCTAATTCGGCGTGAACAGGCAGCCACGAATAATCCAGTACTGGTGCTAGAGTAATTCCAGTCTGCCAGGAATTATTTCCACACGGATAATTAAATGAGTTGTTTTGTCTAGAAAAGGATTGAGCATAAAATGCACATAATTTTATTTTCCAAGAATCCAAAAATGCCTTTTAATGTACCCATAGGTTGGGACACGTGTACCGTATATGTTGGATCACGTTTCTTGAACCCCATACGCTATTTTCTTCTTCACTGAAATTCGTGTTTGCAGTAACTTTTAAGTGTTAATAATCAAAATTGACATTTCGAAATGATTTTTACACCTATTTTCCATGTTTAACAGTTGTGCCAAACTAAACTACAAAAATTTGTTTCGCAGATTAGAAGACAATCAGATAATCGGATGTTATTTTTTTCATCGTCTTTATATATGTTCCGTAATTATTGTTTATTTATTTATTTATTCAATATAAACGGACAAGCCCTTTGTAAATTATTATTTATTTTATTAAGTATCAATTAATTAATTATTGAATAATTATTTAATACAACTTCAAAAAAATGTAATGAAAGCGCAAAAATTAACATGGAAGAAAGTTATGGGCCAAAAATAAAACCTACCCCAATTTTTACTACATTTTCCTGTTTTTGAAAAAGCTTTGGAGCAGAAATTCATAAAGTTTCCAGGAAGACCTACTCGCATGTTTACGTATTTAGGCGATGATACTGTCGAAGAAGTAGTTGTCTGGACGAAAGTGTCCAATATTGAAGCAGGCACTCAATTTTTTATGACGTTCATGAGCGTGCGGGTGAAGTTTTTGTCAGAAAAGCTTCCGTAGCTGCGCAAAGTGGACTTAATTTGGTCGGCCCGTAGGTTATTCTCTCGTTATACAGGGTATCGAAATGAGAATTTTTAACAACAAATTATTAGATTTCAAATGCTAAAGATTTTTAAATAATTGGCGTTCCTTTTTGGATTTGTTAGCACCATAAATTGATCATTTTTCAACAATTTTACTTTCTATTGAAAAAGACGCACAGCTTTTAAACAATTTAAGGTTATGCTCACATTGCTGATCTTAGATACTGGAAATTGGTATTTTAAGTATAAACTCACTAAATTTCAAAGAAGATTTAGCATTGTAATCGAATTGTAGGTTAAACTAGTGAATTTCATCGGAAATGTCGATATAGATTTTAAAGAATGTTTACAATCATTGAGCAATTTAAGGTTATGTTAAAGATTATCACGGAGAAACTATTATCTCAAATAAAAATCAGTTAATTGCAAAGTGGATTTAAAATTTTGAAGAATATTTTGTTATTTTATATTAATGTTTTTTGTCAACAATTGGAATTTTTAATTTGAAAAATCATAAAATTTTTCAGATTTCTATTGAGTCATTAGATATATGATTTTTGGTTTTGTTGGCACTGCATAGAAAAATGATTTGGCTTTCAAAGATGATTAACAAATTTGAATAGGGTTTAAATCTCTTGCCTGAAATCGGTTATTTTCGACAAAAAAAATAGGTTTAAATGTGGGTTTACAATTACAAACATTTTTATATTTTCTTGTGTTAGTGTTTTTAATGGTGTCAAAATGGTTAGTGTTAATAATGAAACAAGCAGATTTCACCGAATATTTATAATATTCTGATAATACTAGGATCTATCCGCATGTTTAATCGAAAATCGGTTTTTTAACCAAAATTTTAGATAATGCAGGTACTATGAAATACAAAATTAACGTATTGATATTATTATTATACTTTAATTTAAAAATTACGCGGGATGAAATAATGAAAATCGGGGGCATATATTTTTTTTCTACTTTTAATCAAAAGCGCTCAAGTGATATATTGAAAATATAGGATAAATTAATTCCATGATACAGCGAAATAACTTCATGTTGCTCCAAGTGAAAATAATTACTTTTTAATGTCAGAATGTCGTATATTAATGAACTACTTAATCAATTAATTATTAAATAAATGAATGAATTTAACGATTACATAATTAATTCATCAGACTTAGATTGTTACAGCCCAATATGTCGAAGGCATTTTTAATAGAAATGCAGTCAAGTGATACGATAAGAGCAGTGTGCCTAATTAGACGCAACGATTATTATTATTATTAATATTATTATTGTTTTTAATAATTCGTGTTTATTACTGACAAAAATTGTTCGTGACTTTTGAGTTGTAGAAATCTATTAACATAAGAACCTGATAAGATTTCGAATATTTGGCCACTTAAAATTAGGAGCTAATGAGGATAATCCGGGATCAAATAAGTAATATCGCGCTACACTATCGAGTTCTGGTCAGAAATTAGCATGGCCCGTCTTATAATAATATTTGTCCAAATTCCCTATTAGGGCTCTAGCAGGGAAAGTATTTTTGTAGCTGGTCTAGCTTGCCAAGCAAGCTTAACAGAAAAATATCCCAGCACCGACCTATAAGAATTTTGAAAAAATAGACAGACCAGCGCTCGAAAAGTTTATTATTATATTTATTAGAGTCAAATGGGGCTACATACTTTCACACCTTAAACGAAGTTTTATTTCATTTCCAAGCTTTTATTGATTGATATTTTTCAACCAACCTCAATGTCTGAGCCGTCGTAGGTCTAAATGAATTTTCATTTCTCTGAAATATTTCTTTTTATCTTCTAGTAGAAAAATTGGACAAAAATGTTTATCCTCCCAGCTAGTGATTCGATTAATTCGAGTTGTTTTGTGTAGAAAGCGAGACTAGCTGTTTTCACGTGAGTATAATTTCCGCTAAAGCTAATTTAAAAAGCGAAGCTAAGAGGCGTGAAAAAAGCGAGACCAATTACCTTGCGATCTTACGTGTCAGCTTGATTTGATTAGAGCACGTTTTACATGCATTTCAAGCTGCCAGTTATGAATAATTTTTTCCCCGCGCAACGCCAGTCGCATTTGAAAATAAAGTAGTATACTACCTTGGAATTTCACCTGGCGTTTTTTTGCAAATAAACAGTTGCTTTGTAAATCATATCATTATTTTTATAAAATTCTCAAATAGTTTACTCGAAATTGATCATTTTCTGAATTTAAACTGCTAAATAATTTAAAAATTAGAATATCTTATTTTAAAGATCACAGTCAATTCCCTATTCTTCTTTTATCCAAATATTTCTCCCCCATTTTTTCACAATTCCCTATGATCCATATGCTTTTGAATTTACGTCATTATTTGTTTCTTTTTTAAGCTGCAATTAATTTTTGAATAATATTAAGTAAAAGAAAATGTCTGCCATAATCTATTCATGTGCGGATATGAGCGTACACACACACACACACACATATATGTAACAATATGATTTTATTTAAATCAGAGTTGTTCACAGTTACATTCTTTAGAATTTCGTGGTAAGATGAGTGGACTTAAATTTCTACGTGACAAAAGATAGGTACCGTACAGTTCCCTCGGCTTTTATTCCACAAAAATGAAAAAAAATTTAACTTAATTCGGAGATGCTACAAAATATCATAATGGGCGTCCCGGACTCTTTTTTGAGGGATAATAACAAACAAAATTTTATTGTGCTAAATAAAAATGTTATGCATGTGCCCTTATTTGAGGTTACGATCGTTTTTCAGCTCTCTGTCATTTCGCTAATGTAGGTCTTTCTCACACCGATGCTGCCGGTAGTACTCAAGAATAATTATGAGAGAGAATTATAACACACATAACCTCGAAATACACTCAATCAAATTTAGCAAAATTAATGAAATCAGTAAAGTAGGCTCTAAATAAGCAGCGATTTTATTGGATCGCTGCTTATTTAGACCCTCCTTTAAAGCTTAAACTACTACATGTAGGATTTGTGGCAGCAAAGCAGGTTCTCTATAGTCTAACACCAATATGGATGAATAAAAATAAAATTCGTTATTTATAACAAAAATAATAATACCTATGATATGAATATCAAAGATATTCGCAGTTATTGTGTAGACATATTAGGCACTGAGTATTTACCACACCCCTAATGCCCCAACTGATAGAGCTAACAGAACGCGTTAGGATGTCTTCGATAAAAAGAAGTTAAGTTATACGATTTAAAAGAACTTGAGACTACACATTTATATTTGATTCTGTTTTATTTAATACTTAAACGAATACAATGTCAAACTTGCCGATTTTAATCACAATATATTTTTATCTCTTTATTAAGCAAAGATTAATTAAAAGTCTTTTAGCATCATAAATAATGCAATTACACTAAAAAATATAAATGTTTAGTTCAAGATTCAACCAAATAATCATGAGGAAATAAGTTCATATCAACAATAACAGTACTGGTTTTACCAGGTGTAGACATATGAAACCGGTATTTTTTCAAGAAAAAAACACATTTATTTCAAGAGAATGATAACAAATATTTTATTCAAAGTATGCGCCCTCGCT
>NC_046661.1:56113721-56124882 GCF_010883055.1 Belonocnema kinseyi | reverse complement strand
CCAATTAGCACAAATGGTAAGTTCCGACAGTGCCTACAAGTGTGCCTACTGGCCGCTAAATGGCAATACCGGTTTCATATGTATACACCTGGTATAATCAATTGCCTTGTCTTCCCAAACTTCAAGATAAGTATTATAAAGGTGCAAAAATGTTGTTATGACACATAATTAATTCTCTGCGAATTGATATCGTAAAAATCATTTGTTTTTTGCTCATTTAAAATATGCAAAACAGTATCTGATCGAAAAGAAAAACATTTGTGGGTAATACAGATGTTTTTATTATCTTCACTGATATTATTGTAGTTGCATGCGTGCTGTAGTTTATAATATCGTGAGGAGTATTTTCGAAGGGTTAGGCGGCAGGTGGCAATCAATCAAGGGATTTATTTGCAAACACGCACTTCAAAGCCCTCATATAGATGGTTCATATTCAGCAAATTTAGCAAATAGAATAGTACAAAACCTATTTCCTTCATTGCATTCATTTACACAATGATTTCATATTTTTATTTTATCATTGCCATCTCAAAACAAAACTCAGGAAGCAACTGAATTTATTTACAAAATTAATTTGAATTTCGTTGATGTTTTGCATCACATCTTGTTAATGTCACCTGACTAACTACTTCAAAACTTTCACATTCTTGTCAACACATATGTGTAATTTATAACAGATTTTGCATCAGAAGAACCCAGCTTTGATATAAAAATTGGTCGAATTGAAAACTGGATTAAATTGCTACGGAAATTTACATTTTACATGCATTTAATGTCCTCCGGTTTTCAGTTTGTTGACAACAGAACGGTGCTAATATTGATATAAAAATATTACGAATTTACTAGATGAAAAGTGGAAAGACTTGATAATACTTAATAAAACAAAAAGATAAAAATCTGTCTGCCTAAATGTCCGTTCTAAATGAATTATATACCTTCAGACATAGAATTAAGTTGATAACTAACTACATAATGAATTAAATGAATTAAAAAATACAAAAAAGAATCGGAAAGAGCACGCTCGTTTTTAATATTTCTGTAGGGCTCCAGTCGTCTACCATGCAAATTCCATTGAAGCAGCCTCTGAGTTAAAATATCATTGCAAAAAGAGCTATAACAATATATTCATAAGCACACAGTGAGCGGAGATACTTAGCGAGGCGTTTCATTAGGCAGATAAGGCAATCAAGCAGCCCGCCATCTCGACCGCTAAGTCCCGCATACGTATATTCAGCTCCAGGCAGATTGAGTTCAGGAGAAATTAATAAATAAAAATCATTATCGTAAAAAGCGCTCTAATTATGGAGTCTCGATCACTTTTTTTGGCGTCCACGAAAAAATAGCAAAAATTTATGTCGCATAATGAATGAAATCTATATTTCTTTTTTCGACTGCTCTTTAACTTTTTTTTGAATTGAAATTGTGATAAAATTAGGTATTATATAAATACCTAGCTTATTGGAATTCCATTGAAACTTATTTTCATAGTTAATAATCTAATACTACGCATCGCGTCAAATTCTCGTCCAAAATGGGCATCTAGGAACAACATAGTTCAGGTGTGAAATATGTAGACAAGAATCGTAAGCAAATGTCAGAATTGTCTGGTAATTGCTGTGTGGAGATTTGCGAGAGGACTGGTATCCACAAATTTTACATAATCCAAAATTGCATTAAAATTGATAGAAAATTTATTCTCGGAGATATTCGAGCGTTTTGACTTGAAATCTGCAATATAAATAAAAAAATTTTGACTTTCGGACTCAACGACGTAGACGAAATATGTGCAATATTGTTTAATTTGAATTATAAGCATAAGATTTATTCGAAACTCCTTATTTTAAAGTTATCACTAGTTTCTTTTCCAATATGAATAAAGAAGAAAATTAATTTACTTTTAACTTTTACCGGCTTAAGGAATAGCCACTCGCCAGGACATTCGTGCATACATTTTCTGTATGCAGTGAAAACAGATTAATTGCAACAAAATCGTTTTTTTGAACTGTTTTCGCTGTTCAAAACCAAATTCCAGTTATTAACCCAGTCTTATTTTATTGACTTCACAAAACATTTCGTAAATCTTGTTAGTAGAATTTGGTTGACTATACCATATCTTTTGGTTTATCCAAACCGATATTTTGTTTAATCCAAGTAAAACTTTTGAATTAACCAAACAAATGTTTTTTTCGTTCCAAGAGGATATTTTAATTAATTTAAAGAAATATTTTTGCTGTTATAAGAAAAGATTTTGGTGAAATTAACCAAAAATTTTATTTCCAGGAAAAGCCATTTCCAATATAATTAGCTGCATCATTTGTTTACTTGATTTATAAAATCGTTCTGTTACTTCATCAACAAATTATTCACGCAACTTCAGACAATTACACATATTCAATTACTTTTGTGTATTTCTCACATAATCACTTAATCCCAATAGATTCTATTTCTGGATCAGTTACTTTAATAGGGATCACCATGATCGCTTTAAAGATGCTCTCATCAACATTTTTTTTATCCTAGTAAAATTCTATGTGAATTCTTTAAGGACACCTTAAAATGTTGATACATTAATACAATATTTTCTATAATGAACAAAGTGATTAACCCTGTACAGGTCAGAATGACAGTTGTCATCAAATATCGTCAAATGTGGTCTACAGATGCGGTCTCTTCTGTGTTAGTGTGATTCGAAGGCGTTCGCGACTACCAGTGCTGTACCGTAGTGCCATTTCTAATCGTACATGCACAGTGAGAGAATGATCGACAGCGCGCAGTCTTTTCAGAAAAAGGTGGATTAAACCCCGTAAAGGGTATGTTTAAAAAATATTAAACAGGCATTAGAAGTTTTTCAACGCCTATAAATCTAAGAATGATGACGTTTGGGGAAAAGAAAGGTCAGGCACTTAAAACTCAGGCCCTTCGCAGCAAGGTTTCCGAAGATTTAAAATCTCTAAGCCTCACTTTTATGACAGTTTGCGCGAACTGGACGAAAATTCGTCGTTCCTGTTGATCATTCTCTTGCTGAGAAGAGTATAGATAGAGATAAACGTTTTTTTCGGCCTGTTGGCCCTAAAAAATTAACATGCTCACACTTCCATTTTTTACAGAATTCTGTTACAATTACCTCTCAAGAATTAACAGCTATCCATGCATTATATCTAAGACCGCTCCCTCTTATAGCCTTGACTTCCTTGACTCGTGACGCCTCTCAATCATGTTCCTACTTTCTGGCTTTCACTCATATTGTCAATCTCTGCTTCTACGACTAGTACCTAATACTTATCCATTATTTACAATATTTACCATTTTCGTACACATAATTCCTCTTCTATTTACAATATTTCCTCCAACCAGTGATTCACTTTTGCATCTCCCTTCCCGCACAATTCACACATCATATTTTCTCTAGAAAGCCAAAACCTATTATAATCACCAATGCATCCGCATCTCATCCTCTTTATAAGTTCCTGACTTCCTTTATCTCCTTTCTTACAAAACTTTTGCACTCTTTCCCTTGGTATAATCCACACATAATTTCCGCTATACCTTGACCCCCTTATTCTCTCCTTCCTTTCTGCTCTTTCTCTCTTTATGCCATTCCTCTTAACCATCTCATATATCTGCCTTTTTTCCTCGTGCATCCTTCGCACTTCATCCATCCGACATCCATTCATTCGAAAATACCTTTCCTTTTCAACCTCCATCTTCTCAGGCCTTCTCATGTTCTTCTACTCCCACCAACACTTCCTAACAAACTTACAATATAGTTAGGCGTAATCCTTCCCAACTCCAGTGTCCACGTTGCATATCTCTCCTGTATCCTATTTACCTCCTCGTTTACATCCTTCCTCGCCCCCACACCTGCCTCATCACCACATTTGCCTTTCTCAATCTCTCTTTTAAACGGCGATACACTACCCCATTCTTCTGAAACAGAAGGCCCAGGTACACAAACTATTTCACCCCCTGTACCGCCCTTCCTTTCCACTCCCTTTCCTTATCCCTGCCACCTTCTTTCCAGAACACCATAACCTTCGACTTTTGCGCATTTAACTCTAACGTATTCTTATCTAAGTATCTTCTCCACTTTTTCATTGTGCGCTTTGAAGCCCCCTCGCTCTTTGCTAGCAGCACTATGTCATCTACGAATACGAGTGACCATATCCTAACTCTTCCTAACCTTACTTCTTCTAGCACTCCGGCCGCTAGCTTACTTTTTATATTCACGATTCAAATTTCAAAAAGCTTTGGATTAATTGGAAACCTTATCTAAACCGCCAACAATCTAGAAACCCTCCGAAATTCCCTTCCCCCCACTTCATCTTTCGTCTCTTAATATACCTATCTTACCCTCTCGATCAGGCCTCTCTCGGCTCCCTTATCTTCCATCGCCTCCCACAAACTCACCCTACCTACCAAAGGGAATGAGCTTTTTAGATATACAAAAAACGGGTAAACTTTCGCACCCTTCTTAGCTGATTCTATATCCACCTCGTGCTGCAAGACGTAAATATTTTCGAAATTGTTTCTTCCCTCCTTAAAGCCCGCCTACCTGCTCGGTAATATTCCTTTCCCCTCGACATCCTTCCGCAGTATATACGCCAATACTATTACATATACTTTGTACGTCGTATTCATTAGCGTAATCCATTTATAGTCCGAGAGCCTTACCTTTCTCCTTAACCCCTGCTACGTTCCAATGCAACACCTTCACTACTCTTCCAGCCTGCTTATATCCAACCCCCTACTTCCCACGAAAAAATTGCCCTGCACTTCCTTAAACACCTCTTTCTGCTTATACAATATCCACATTTTCTCATATGCTTTTATTTTTGGATACCCTACCTTTGCCGCCCTCCCTCCATTCCTCTCCCTCGTAGCCCTGTCGTTCAGCGTTTTCTGCACATCCCTTTCCTTCCTCGTCTAATCTTGATCGTTGAAAACCTTCTTATTCTTTATCCTATTTTTGTTGCGCATTAACCCCAACTTTTCTTCCCAGCTCTTTTCACCTCTTCTTTCCTCCCTTTATACCTTGCTGTTCAGCTTCAATCCTCTTTTGACAATATTATTTCTCCTATCTGCCTTCTATTTTTTCGCCATTCTCAAATCTATTGCCCTTTCCATTTCTTATCCCTGATCTCGTTTTTTAACACCCCGAGAGCCTCCTTCTCCGACTGCCTATCCATTTTTAGTATGGGTGGGGGGGGGGTAACTACGAGTCCTTCGGCTTTTTTTTAACAGACTCTCTAACGCGCTTTCCTCCGGACTTTCTTGGCTGTCCCTCTTCCTCTTGGAGAGATTCTCCCCCTCACTTTGGCTAAACGCTCTTTCCCTTGTTGTCTCGCTTCCTTCGTTTCGTTCAATCGCTGACCAATTCCTGCTCTCACGTCGGTAACTTGTACCTCTCCATGGAAAAAGTACTTTCTGCAACCTACATATGTATACGTCCCTCAAGGCTGTTGCCACCTACCACCCAGTATTTTCTCTTCATTGGCTTTTTCCCATCCCTGGCACCCCCTGCAGAAACTCTGTTCTCTTCCCTAACATCCACCCAGCACTACAAGAACCACGATTGGCCCCCTTGTAGGCCCAAACTCCTGAATAAAAGCTTCCCCGACGCTTTGCCAAACTAAAATCAGTTTCCCTATTTACACAAATCCCACCCACTGGCTATTCAGAAATTTAATTTTTGATTCCCCAATTCACCCTTTACAACTCGCAAAATCTTCCCACGACCTGTCACCGCACACGTCCTTACTGCCGCCACCAACATGCAAGTCTGCACGAAAAATTGTATAATAATAATTTAATTATACGCTTTGGCTGCTAAAAATGATGAAAAACAATGGGAATTTCCTGAAATTTAATTAAGAATATGCAACTCAACCTAAACATTGTGGTCTAAAGTATCAAAGTTGTACAGAATTGAAACCAATTTTTTAAAAGTAGAAATCCATTTTCATCGGTTCTGGAGTTTCTTGAAGGTTAACTTTTGGTGACTGTTAGTCATACACAACGAGTGAGTAAAAAAATCCATTTAAACGTTTTCTTCAAAATTTTTCTTTCGATTATTTATTATTTTTTTATTATTTCGATATTGTTATGTTCTTATCTGTAGTTCTTTATTTTACAATAATATTTATTATCATGTATTTACTTATAAGTGTCAATTTTTTAAAAGATCCTGACGATTTCACCTAAATAATGTGAGGAAGTTTATAATGGAAGTATCAATGAAAAACTTAAAAAACATAGAATTGTGAACGCATAGATGTTCGCAATTTTCAGAACGTGAAAAAGTTTTCACAACTGAAATCTATTAAACCGAGTCGTTCGGTCTTATCGCTTTTACGCAATTAATTTCAAAAGTAAAGTAAGAAAGAATTTTCAATTCTAGGACGATCAACAATTCTTATATAAATAATAAAAATTCCTACATTAGGCTTAATTTCTCAAATACTGATTTCATGCAAAAATTTTATCCTGAATTCTGGTTTACTGCTTACGTCACTGATGATACTGAACATTTTTATGTATCTTAATTGATACTTATTCATAACAATTATTTTAGTAGACGTTTGCGTTAGCGAAAAAACAGTTTTAACTTAAGAAAAGATTTGTTTACTTTCTCTATGTGCGTACCTCTCACGCCTGTCACTCACCAAATCTTAACCTCCAAGAAGCTCGAGAATTGATGAAAATGGATTTCTATTATAAAAAATTGGTTTCAATTATATAATTTATTTTCTTTTAAGTGCGCTACTGGTCGATTTTTGGGAACTTTTCTTCTAGAAAATATTTTATTTCTTTTTCGATCTTATAGACTTTAAGTTGCACATGGCTAATTTAATTGCAGAAAACTCCTACTACCTGTCTTAACTTCACTTATCTCTCTCCCATTATTAGATTTTATCACTGATAAATTGATCGTGTAGATTCAAAAACGCCCTTAGCGCTCGGACTCGCTCTCCCAGTTCAGAGTTTTTTTTATTAAATTGATAGTTTCTTTACTAAAAATTAAAAACCGGACATTTTCATTATACAGAAATAAATTACTTTTAAAACTAAACTTGCGAAAACTCTGCTTCTGCTAAAGGAAATGATCGCGGTTTTTTCCAACCTGTACAAGCTTTACCGATGGCAATTGCGTTTTAAAAATATATTTTTTCTCATATTTGAACCATGAAAATGATTGCAATACATTACCATCAGGAATCGTTTCCTCAAACTTTGACGAAAAAGATGTCTGCAGGAAAGTATTGCGGACAGAAAACTGCCAGTAGTAAGGTTTAAGAAAAACTTAGCAAAATTTTAGTCAAATCGTTGTTTTATTAAAAGATACGAGAGACTTTTTATAGTCGCCCACATACTCGACTCGAGCCGACCGGCACCCTGGTGCCGACTACAGTGATCTAGAATAGGAATTTATTGTTCACAATCGTCCACAGGTTGTATTTCTTAACCGACTTTTAAGTTATTTTTTAGAAATGCGAAGCAGTACATTTTTAAAGGAATTTTGGCTCGCTTTTTTAAAATTTGTATTACAGACCAATAATATATAAACAAATAAAGTGACAAAATTGGCCACTTCAGGTTTGTGCATTGTTATCTAAAGAAAATATACAGAAAGAGACTTACTATCAGCTGAAATTATTAAAACTCAACATTTCTGTTCACAATAAGTTATAGAATATGAATGAAATATTATTTCTGACAAATCACTCCCATAAGTCTTTTTTTTGTAGGGTCCTCAACTAACCCGACAAATGATAAAATGAGCTTTGTGAGTTTTTGGCTCTAATTATGATTTTTTACGTCTTTTAAATGCAAATTGTTGCCAATATATGAAATGCTACTTTATGCTCATAAATAAATGCCTACCTAAATTGATTGAACAAATCGTTTTCATTGTTAATAATATTCCATTTGAATTAGAGTGAGGTGGATAATTAGTTAAATTTAGAAAATTATTTGTTTAAACAGAAAATTTCTTGCACTGGTTTAAGATAACTCATTGTAAAGAGAAATGTTGAGTTTCAATAATTTTAGTTGATAGTAAGTCTCTTTATGTATCTTTTCTTGAGACAGAAATGCACAAATCTGAAATGGGAAATTTTGTCACTATATTTGTTTATATATTGCTGTTCTATGACAGAAATGTAAAAATAGTAATCGTGTTAATCGTCGCTCCAACTTGAAGGCAGAAGTGAGCTTCTCCGTTTGGAGTGAAGCGTGACTTTTCGTTGGAGCGGAGAACGACACCCGTACTTGGAGCGGCTGGAAAACACCAAATGGAGCAATCGATTGCTCCAAAGGCGGAGAATTCTGACGCCATTGAAGAGATCGTGTCTGTTCATCTGGGAGTAACTTGCGTAACTCCAGCGGATGGATACATAAAGCTGACATCATTTGAGCGAAATTGTGAGTTCATTAAGGAGTTAAATTTCGCTCCTCATAGGCTCACCTAACTATTTAGCTGAGATCATTTCGCCGGAATTTCAAGTTCATTAAGGAGTCAAATGTCGCTCTTTAGGCTATTAGCAAGTGAAAGCTTGGCACCTCCAAGAGCGCCGATGATAAGGCCGATCAGTTTAACAGAATATTCCGGGTACAATCGTTGCAACTCCCTTATAAGGTCTCGATACCTATCTATCCTTTCATTCTACTTGGCTATGATGTTTTTGTCAGCTGGTGCCGAAAATTCGATAACGAACATGGTTCGCTTCTCGAAGTCAAGAAGAACCATATCAGGCCTCGAGTGAGCAACAGAAACAATTGTCGAGAATATAAAGTTCCAGTATATGCGGCACTTCCCATTCTCGACAATTTACTCAATTTCCCTAGGAGCATTTAGAGGAGCGACATTAAGGTGAATGCCGTAGGAGTGACAGAGATGGTAATAAAGCATTCTTAGTGCCGCATTGTGCCCTTGAATGTAGGTCATTCCCGCGTGTGTTGGACAACTAGATAGTATGTGAGCTAAATGCTCGGGGTGTGCATGGTACGCCCTGCAGCTATCATCGGGAATGTCTTGGCTCAAAATGTGGCGACGGTATGTTAAGGTGGAAATTACACCGTGTTGGCATGCAAAAATAAAACCCTCTGTACCAGACTTCAATCCGGGTGATTTAAGGAAAGCAAACGTTAGCTCACAAGACATTGACTGATCCTTCACATTGCTGTGGAAGATACCGTGCATCCTCTTATCGAGGAGCTGTTCACGAAAGTTTTTCTCTTGTGCTTTCTTAATTCGGGCTTTCAGGAGTGAGCACTCGAGATAGGTTAGATTTGATGCATTTTGCGCACCCCTAATACTGAAGTTAAGTCCGAGTGTTTCGGCAGCCTCCTCCGCTGCTTTGTACAGAAATACTCCTTTGCCCACTTCTTCGTGATTCCTGACCATTTTAAGAAGAGGGTCTCTTCGATTTGCAACTCTATGTGCTGTACCCAGAATAATCCTGTTGTGAAGAGATTCAAAATTCAATATTCCGCGATCCCCTTGACGGCATGAGATGTACAGTCGCGGAACGGAAGACTTAAGATGCATGCTTATGTTCATGTGCATAACCTTTCTTGTCCCGATATCAAGAGATCTGAGCTCGTTCTTCGTCCATGGAGCTACTCTAAATGAATAGAATAGTACCGGGACGGCAAGCATGTTCGATGCAGATACTTTGTTCCTCGCCGACAGTTCAGAAGACCAAATCTGTCGGATGAGACGTTTGTATCTGCTTCGGAGAGTATCCTTTATAGATGTCACATCCTGAATGCGGCTCTGTGGCACGCCCAGGTATGTATAAGTCTCTTCAGCGCAAAGGTGTCGTATGGCGCTTCGATCAACGAGCTCAGGATCTTCAGGGATGCCATTAGGTTTTCCTCGCTTCAAATAAACCTTGGAGCATTTGTCTAACCCAAATACCATTCCAATTTTCTTAGTATATCGTTCGACAATCCCCAGAGCTAGATGCAGTTGCTCTCTGTTTTTAGCATAGATCTTAAGATCGTCCAAGTAAAATACATGAGTGACCTTGTACTTTCGATCTGCAGGTTTGCCGCACAAGTACCCGTCGGAATGGCGCAGTGCTAGAGATAGTGGCAATAATATAAGGCAAAAGAGGAGTGGGCTCATGATGTCGCCCTGAAAGACACCTCTCTGAAACGCGACTTTGTTAGTTTTCACACGATTTTTGCCAGATGAGATAGTAAATCTGGTTTTTCAAAGCGGCATCAATGTCTCTATGCACCCAACTATTTGCGGATGAACCTTTAAGATTTCCAAAAGACAGATGATAAGTCTATGGGATGTAGAATCGAAAGCTTTCCGATTATCAATCCAGGCCATCGATAGGTCACGCTCGTAGAATGCTGCATCTTTGCAGACACATCTATCGATGAGCAGGTTCTCCCGACATCCGGCTACGCCTTTCTTTGAGCCTCGTAGTTTATACATTTCTTGCCACTCAGGTTCAATTGCCCGAACAATCCTATCATTTAGGATAGCTGTGAATATCTTATAAAGCGTGTTCAGACAAGTTATTGGCCTGTAGTTCAGGTCAGCTAAGTTGCCTATTTTCGGCAGGAGTATTGTGCGCCCGTCCACCAACCACTCTGGATAATTTTTTCACCTCCTCGGTAGTGATGGGTAGGCATTCTTTATCAGGTGTTATGAGGGCAACACATAACTCCTTGAAGCTATTTATATTTTCTGAGTCTTCGTCCAGTCTATGCTGAAATTCGTAGACTTCTCTCCAAAATACTTCGACCTCCTCTGGTTTGGGTGAGTGTTCGACAGTAACTGATGGGTCTTGGAAGAGTCGAGATGGGTCAGAGAGAAACTGTTGATTTTCTCTGACCCACCTCTCCCTCCGCTCTAGACTTCCCTTAGCGTCAGATAGTATCCGTATTCTCTCAACAATATGCTGCCTGATGGTCAGCAGCTAAGACTTGTTAAGTATGTGATAAAGCGTCCGGAGTTTGCGCGCGAACTTTCGAACCTTGGCGGTAAAATTCCTGCCAGATGTGATGTAGTAAATCACACATTGAATGCTGGACGCGTATTGTCTTATGATCAGCCGTTGGTTTTGTTTTACGGTTCGCATCGGCCAAAGCTCTCGCTGCATTATACACACAATAATTGAGAGCCCAGAGGTCGGATTCACCG
>NC_046661.1:56099845-56113621 GCF_010883055.1 Belonocnema kinseyi | reverse complement strand
GCGTTCCGCTTACATAGCCCCTTTTACGGAGTAGTTCAGCATGGTTTCGCAGACGTTGCTGCGAAAAGTGCGATAACTCCAGGTGTTTCTCGCACCACAGAGCATGCAGCCGTGCCATGTAACCCCGTTCACGGGTCACACTCGCATCGTAGCAGTCTAGTAGGTCGTGATTCAGTTGCTCCATCCATCCAAAGGTCGCGAGATCCCGCCGATCCATCGCATTGAATCCATTTTCATTGGCTCCTCCAGCTCTAGATTGGTCGGCTGTGTTGGCCGACTTATTGTCGGGAGCCCTGCGCGTTCTGTTGTTTCGAAACGCACTTACTACAACTATGTTTGGTGTTGTGATTGTTGTTCCCACGAGAAGCTAGGGAAAGAGGTTCGTCCATCCTTGTAGAGCCCCGCATGCAAGGATAAGGCTGCGTACTCTGAGAGGTCGCCCGGTATCCCAGAGTCATCGTTCTAGACACCTCACCCAGGTGCCATTCAGCTTTCGGCTGGGGGGTTAATTCCTTCGGGACCACCCCTGGACAATTGTCCGCGACTGCCTATTTATTTTTGTAACCATATTTAGCAGAAACCCTTGGTACTGGGACCCTCTATCAGCAACCCGAGGACGCGTTCGGTGGCTTTGTCATAGGCCCTTCGGTTTGATTGTCATAAGGACAACCGCAGGATTTCGCCGGGAGCGGGTGCTAATCTGGAAAATTGCACCCGTTTCCAGTGAAATAGCGATAAAATTTCAGCCACAACCACGTCGACAGTTAAGTCGGACTCTGAAAAAATCTCCATAAGGCGTTCCATCCAGTTGAGCTAGATCTTTGGTCTTGAGAGAAACATTAAGGTGGTAAGGTTAATATATGTTAAACGTTAAATATATTATATAAAAGATGGCAGAATTTAACAGTATAAACGTAAAAGAAAATTTATTATTTAGCTATAAATATTATTATTATTATTATTATTATTATTATATTATAAAGAAGTTAGTGATGAAACATAAATAAAATAAAAAAAAATGTATAAAATGAAACAATGGAAGATTAAAAAGAAAAGTTGGTTAAACATCTATCTTTCAAGACTGATGAGTAGGAGCGATAGTAGCGAGATACATTAAGACACTTCACATATCCATAGTAGGTTCGTTGATGTCCATCCTGAAAGAATAGTATATATTAGTTTTTATGTTCGATATATTTAAAAAATCAGATCTTAAATCAATCTTCTTGGTGAAAGCTTCAGTCTTTTAATTTAAAAATGAACTATCCTAGTTAAAGTTTCGTAATTTAGGATGGAAATACATCGTTTTGTTAGGAAATTCTACTATTAAGTGCAAAGAACAATCATACCCTTTACTAATTCGTAACTAATTCGTAAAGAAAAAGATGTATTTCCAACTTAATTTATGAAACTTTAGCCACAATAGCTTATTTTTGGACTAAAAAAATTTAACTTTTACCAAGAAGATGGATTTTCAACCACGAACAAGAGTCAATTTAAATAAAATACACAAAATTGGAATTAAATATTTTGCCTTTACACTTAAAAAGTTAAATTTTCAACAAAATAGGTACATTTTCAAATGGAGAAGATAAACTTCAAGACAAAAATTCAATACCCAAGTTTTCTGATTACTTTGATGTTTGTCGTGAAAGCTTCACCTTTTTAGTCCTAAAATTCACTATCCCAATTAAAGTTTCATAATTTCAAATGGAAATACATCGGCCTTAAGCTTAAAAAGGTAAATTTTCAACCAAACAGTTACAAACATTATAAAAATGCAGTATTTCGTTTTTTAGATGAAATTAATTTTCTAACCAATACCGACTTTCTTAGCAGCACTACAGTTACAATATGCAACTGAGTTATACATTTTTAAATCGAATGATTAATTTTTGACTGAAATAGAAGAATTTTAAATCATGAAGATAAAATTTAAAAAAATGGCCGTACATAAATAATAAAAATTTGAGGTGTCACGGAAAGTTTGTGTTTTTTCTAAATAAAGTTCCCACTTTTCTTGTAGGGACTGAAGGTACAATTTTCAACATATGTGATTCGGTAACTGCAAGCATTATCTTACATACATAAATAATATAAGTAGCGAACCTTTTAATGAATTGATGGCGTCCTCATAGACATTTTATATTACTTAAAACATCTCTTATACGGGAGGTGTCCAGATTCGGGACTCCGTAAACTCTCAAAAGCAACAACTCTTATGATTTCTAAAATGAAATCTTAAAAGTGAACTTTTATTTTGGACTTTCACATAACCATAAGTTTAATAATAATAATTAAAAGCCACTTACCACAAGGAAATCTGATGTACTCGTTGATTAACAAAACACTAAAATACTCTCATTTTCTTCAATTCACTGCTTGACGCGTCACCTACTACCACGAAAACTAGAATGACAATGGAGAAGTACGCCAAAACGACGCGACGCTGCCATGTTTGCAACCTGCTACCCCTACCACCACCCGCCATCACTGTGCTTCTATCACACTGCACCGCACTAGCTGAAGTCACCTGACGCTCCCGTTGGAGTGATTCGCATGATCACTTCACTGTGGTCGGCACGCGGATGCCGCACAGTGCAAAGAATTAGAAAATTGTGGTTCAAAATAATCCAGAGCCTACAATTTTCATCCGATTCTATGTTTTTTTTAATCAAAGCTAATTAGATTCTAATGAGGTATGTTGAGGGCGATTTTGCCAAAAAAGCTCAGAATATTAATTTAGGGATAAAATGATCCAGTATGCAAACAAATAGATTTTTTCTGTGAAAGACTGACCGCTTAATCTATTTGTTAATCAGTATTGTTTATGAAAATGGTAAATATTTTGATTGTCCATATATGTCATGGATTTTTCATTTTTGAAGGCAAACCTAATGATTGCGCAAAAAAATTTATTTTATCTATACAAAGGCGCTTATTTATTTAATTTTTTAATGAAATTTGTTTAAAACAATCACAAAACTTATACTTTGGTGTTGGTTTCAACAAATATTAATTTCACTCGATTTCTCGGTAAAAAAACGTGATGAAAAGAACTTCTAGGCTTCAATGTACAGCAATAATTAATTTTGTTCATAAATTTATTTATAACAATTGAATAGATTGCACGAACTTGATCAAAGTTATAAGGACTTGTTAATCGGTTGTAAATATATAATTTTTTCACCTTTTTGAGGTAAAATCAGTTAATGCTACAGAACAGTCAGCTCAAATATAAAAAATTAATTATCGAGCCGCATATTTTTATATTTTTTGCGTAGTGAATTTCCTAAGTTGGCAATTTTCGGAATTTTCTACGCGTCTCAGCAACGCACTGGGTACTGGGAGGGCGAGTCCGAGTGCTAAGGACGTTGTGGAATCCACACACTCAATTATTTTTAACAGCTAAAAGGTAAATTAAAATAATGTTGTACAAATTTTTGTCGAACGAGAACTTAGATCACTTTTTCAGTTAGAAAAGGTTACGATCTTAAATCTGTCTTACTAATACGTACGGCAGAGCGTTAAAACAATAACTTTGATTGATGCAAGCAAATGAATTTGGTCAACTGAACGCATGTTTTGTTCGTTTAACCAATTTATTTTTCCATTGATGCCAACAAAATGATTGGGTCAAGACACTTTGAAAATAAATCTATGAAGTAGAGCATCCTCCAAATGAATATACATAGGAAGTAAATAACTTCAAGGAGCTGTGCAGTGATCGTATCATACCTGAGGTGAAATCCCCGTCTATCACTACCGAAGAAGTGAGAAAAGTATTAAAATATATAGGAAAATATTCCCCTGCTGGAAAAGATGGTACGAAGAGCTTCTAGTGGAAGAACTTTTCTTTAGCCCAATAGCATCTAGCTCAAATTTTTTCCTGATATGTAAAGTCGGAAGAGCCTATTTCGAAGTGGTTCGTGGAAGGATATAAAATTTTCCTCTCGAAGAAGGGAAACTTATCTAAACACGCTTTATAAGCTTTTGTAACCACATCCACGATCATAGGATTATCAGGACAGTCGGACCAGTGCGGCGAGTGGTGTACGAATAGCTTGGCTCAAAAAAAGATGTGACAAGTTACCGAGAGAACCTGCTTATTGACTATCAAAAAGATTATGATTCAAGGTTCCATAAAATTATCATGTTTCTGTCAGAAAATTGAAAGAGTTATTGACACATAGTGAGATGCGTAGAGAGATTAGTGCCCTTTTAGAAAACTAGATTCACTATTCAATTTTGAAAACATCGCTTGACAACTAACAGCATCAACTTCCAGAAACGCATCTGCCAGTGTGACATCATGAACCCTCTCCTTTTTCGCCTCATACTGCTCTCATATCTCTCGCCCTTCGCGATTCCTGATCATACTTCTGCGTTGAGAATTATACCCGGGAGATTGGAATTGAGTTTGGGTGTGAAAAATACGCCCAGGTTCATTTGGACCGAGGAACACATTCTGGCAGTTGTGAGGACTCTAAGATCGCAGAAACAAGCGCTATGCAGCGTCCTCGCGGTGTTTGGAACTACCCATTCCTGGCAGCGCCAGAGAGTTACATTCAGAACGTAATATCTATAAAGTTCTTTCTCCGATGCAGCTAAAAATCCCTTATCGACGGAGATCAAAGTATCTGCAACGAACAAGCAATGCGGCACTTGTAGTGCCGCACTGTGCCTTTGGATATATGTGGTTCCCGCATAAGCTAGACAACTAGAAAGTATGTATCCAAGGTGTTCGGGGTATGCATGATATGCTCTGCAGCCATCACCGGAAATGTCTTATCTTAAAATGGGGCAAGAGTATGCTACAGTGGGAATAATAAAGCCTTGACACACTAAAATAAGACCCACTGTGCCCGACTTCAATCCGGATGATCTGAGGAAATCAAACGTTAGCTCAGACAGCATTAACTAATACTTAACATTTCTATAGATTATGCACTGCATACTCTTCTTGGATAACTGTTCTCCTGTGCTTTCTTGATTCGGAGCTTCAGAAGTGAGTAGTCGAGTGTACTGATATTTTATGTATTTTTCTCGCTATTGATATCTAAATAAAGGCCAAGTATTTCAACAACCTCGTGCCCTGCATTGTACAGTAATTTTCCTTTGCTGGCTTCTTCGTCTTTCCTAACCATTTTTAAAATAGAGTTCTCGACCATTTACGACCATATGTGCTGCACCCAGAATAATATTGTGAAATCACTTAACATGCAGTATTCCACGGCTAACTTGACAGCTTGATATGTAAAATCGCGGAATGGACAACTTAAAGTGCAAGATTTTGTTTATGTGTACAAACTTTCGTAACGCGATGTCGAGGGATCTCAGTTTACCATTCTTCCATGGAACCACTCCAAACGAATAGAGTACTACCGGAACAGCAAGCATCTAAGTTGTGAATACTTTGATCACTGCCGACAGTCCTGACAACAAAATTTGTCGGATAAGGCGTTTGCATTTGAATTGGAGACCATTCTTCATATATGTTACGCCCTGAATGCGGCTCTGTGACACACCCAGGTATCCTATATATCGCCAAGGTGTTGTCTAGCGCTTCTGTCGAAAAGACGTTCTTTTTTTCTGACCCATTTCTTTTTGCATTCTAGATTTCTCCTAACATTAGATAGTACTTTAGATGGTCAACTGCGTTGAATTGTTGAGTGTTTGATCATAGATCCGTGCTTCGCACGCGAACTGTCGACCTGTAATCAATCAAACAACGAATGCGGCACTTGGACTTTCTTGCCCAGCCTATCTCTGTGGTCAGTCCATATACGCATCTTTTGGACTTAGGATCAGCTGTTGGTTTAATTTTACGCTCAAATCTACCAAAATTATTTCTGCATTATACACATTACAATCGATGGGCCAGAAGTCGGACTCTCTGAAAAAATCTCCATAAAGCGCAACGTCCAGTTGAGCTAGATCTTTGGTCTTGAGAGAAACCTTAATGTAGTGTAGGCGCTCGGCTGATATAACTTCTTTTCCGGAAGTGAGCAGTATGGTTTCTCAACAGTTATTGCGAATAGTATGAGAGCTCTTGGTGTTTCTCGCACCACAGGGCGTGCAGTCACACCATTAAAACTTTTCGCTCAGAGGTCATACTGGTATTGTCCTGGCATCCTTTAGTCTACTCCTAGCGCCTTCTTTATATAACTTTCTTGAAAACTCTCAATATCTTTCCTTTGTTCCCATCTCCATATCTCTAATCCATAACATAAGCTCGAACATAACAGCGTATCAAATAACCATATTCTGCTCCTCAAACTTCTTTTAACTCTATTCCTCCCATCTCCCCGTACATTCTTTCTTTTTTCTCCCACCTTCTTTTCTAAACCTCATTGTCTTTGTCTATTCTAAATTTAAATTAAACTATTCCCCATCTAAGTATTTCTCTAATCGCATAATGAAGCCTAACCTTTTCTCCTCATTTTTTCTTCTAAGTCTGATATTTATATATTAACTATATATTAACTTTCTCCTACTTGCCCTCCTACCTTGACCCTGCTTTTTGTCTCCCTGCAAATTTCCGATACTCTCTTTATTAATCACCCTCTTGTCATTGTTTTCACTATAACTTTTTTTATTTCGCCTCAGTCTAATGAGTCAAATACCGCCTTTAGGCCCGCGAACATTGCTAACATTATTCGTTTTCTCTTTTAATCCTCTCATTTACTAGATAGTTTATTTTCCTCCTTTCCTAACTTTTCTCTCTACTCCACGCACAAAATCCAAAAAATATTCTTTCCATGCTACGATTTCAACATTCGGATTTACTCTTTTTCTTCTTTTCTCTCTCTATTTACTACCTTTCAAACCTCTTCTTCCGTTGTAGCCTTCTCTGCCTCATCCTCAAACCTTTCATTCTCTTTATCTTTCTTTTGACGATACAACTCAGTACACTCCTTTTTCCTATATTCTTCTCCATGACTTTTTTTCTTTTCTTCATTTTTTAAATTATTTTCTGATCTCCTTTTCTTATATTTACAATTATCATCCTATCCACTTCTATTCTCCTCTTTACTAACTTCATTTTTGCTTGTCCACTCTAATCCTCTTTTTACTTCTCCTATCATTTTTTTTCATCTCCTCGTCCATATTTCCTTCTCGCATTTTGACATTTTCGACCTTTTTTTATAAACTGTTCTTTTCCTTGACTCGACCAATGCCCTTTTCCTGCTCTTTCCACATTTGCCCCATTTTTATCCATATTGCCATTACTTTTTAAAAACTGTGGTAAACTGTGTTAAAACGCCGTATATTTTTTGAGAAGGCGGAGCGGTATGATCTGTCACCATCTTCTAAACTTAATTAATTTGTTATATTACCATCATTCCGCAATACCCTTTATATTACTATCATGTTTAATGATATTACAAACATTGCTAAACTTACTTTCAATGAAAATATATTTTTTCACTTGCTTAGCATTGTTCTATGATGAGTAAAATTTCTAATTTACATATTTGTATTTTGTAATTTGAACAATGTATGTCAAAGTCTCATTGAAAAATGTAACACAAGTGTGATAGAATTATTAAGACAATAACAAAATCAGTTAAATAGAGAAATATCACCCTAATATACATAATAGTAATAATACCTTGTAGAAGTTATCTAAGAATTGCAAAAACCCTCATAGACTAATCCCCGTAGTTGTACATAAAAAAATCTCCAAAGCATTGACAACTGCAAACTTGTTGATTGTGAATTCTCTTTTCTTAAAGGTCCTTCACTTTTAACGAACACACTCTCGTAACGTATCTAGTGATTCACACTCGATTTTGTCGAAAGTGCGAACTTTTCCACATCATCTTCAGCTCTATTCTATCAATTGTATATGTAACTGTCCACAAAGAAAGAGACATAATGCGCGGTAGATTCATTTTGCAGGAGGAGCGATTGAAGATGCGGTCCAGCACAGTAACTCTATAAAAAGATCTCTTTTCAGCAGAATAACAACTTGCATTTTTCAGATATAGGAATAATAGTTTTAATTGTGAAAGAGCAAATAAGAAACTATAGATGGCTGTAACGTGCTAAAAATAGATTTTTTCCGTATTCGGACCATTTCTTTGCGAACGGTCACATATAATATTTATTTTGTATCTCGTTCTGATGCTGCTAATGCACATATTCCAAAATATAGTACAAATATATTATTACAATCCATAATATGCATTTATATTGAAACATACGTATTTTCATTATTTTTTTTTGTAATGAAAACGCGCGCCAGTGTAGAAATTCCCCTTATAGTCCCTAAAAATATTGGATCTTTGTTAGGGTCTCTAAAAGCTTACCCTTATTAGGATGGACCCCGTGAGGACCTTTTCTGATATAAATATGGCAGTCCTTTGAATTAAGATGACGTCCATTATAAGTACCCTATCGTCGCGGCCCTGGACAGGATCGATTTAGGCCATAAATAATTCACACAATCGAAAATCAAACTTTTCGACGATTTTTTGAAACTTTTGGACTATTTTCGAAAGTTAATGAAAATTGTAGTGAATTATTTTTCTCGTGTTAAATTGGTAGGGTTAAGTACTTTCATTCAAATAAACCTTCCAGCAGATTATGAATTTAATAATATGAATTTTATATTATTCTGTGGGAATTATCTGAAATAATTTAATTTAAATATTTTGTTGAAAAAAAGATAAACAATTATATTAAAACAGCATTCGTAATTTTGTTCATACATACATTTTTTTATCACTATTTATTTGGCAGATACGTATAAAAGAAAGTTACAGGCAAGACCAATTTTAATGGAACCAGATTTGAATTGCGCGCAAATATCCACCACTCATGTGATTTTTCGGTTAGTCAATGCTTGGTCGCAGGCACTTAACGTAACCTGGTATCATGGCTAGGCTGGGTCGACTCCCATGGGCGGGTTTGACCACTTATAGCGACACTAGCGCTATCTACAAGGAGGTGGCAAACTAAAGCGTATCCATGTGTTCGTGCAAGTAAATGTATATATTATTTGAATGTGTTGCAGGAATTAAAATTAGAGAAAATAAACGAATTAATTCAAAATTATACAAATTAAAGACGAAAAATGTCTAAATACTGTTTCCTGTACCATTTTTCGTCATAAATTTGTGCAATTTTGCAATAATTTTCCAATAAAGGAAGAATTACGTAACACACGAAATGTAACCTTTTTTCTACATTTTATTTATTCGCATTATAATAGAGAAGTGAAATCAGTGACATCCTGGCACAGCACACACATTTCAATTTACTTTGATTTTGTTTATTTTTTAATGTACTGATTTCACTTTATACGGCGAGACACAACTTTTTTCAACTTAGCAAAAATTGAAGTTTGTTGACGAAAACATAACCTCAACGAACACTGGAATCTGATACCGAAGAAATTCACAACTTCCAGTTGGTTGAATTTATCAAAAGTGATCCAAAAACTGGAGTTCGCGATATTGACTTGGTACCATCAAAATGGATCACATTCAACTATACGAAAGGAAAGCCGGAAACAAAATGTATGCTGCCACCTTATAACAAGAAAAGCAAAGAGCTGTTACATTCTTTAACCGGAGCAAAAGTACCACCTCTACAAAGTTGGCCTCTATACACAATCATGCTAAGGGGACATGCTAGTGAGTTATTTTTATTTGTGTCGTCTGATATTATGTTAGATTATAATAAAAAATATTTCTAGATTTCAAATTATGCTTTTTTTAGAAACATGTGAGGAAGCCGAAAGAAGAGTAGAAACTTTACGATCCGAGAATTTCGCATATACAAACGACATCGACATTCTTACAGAAGATAAAGCCACTCGAATCATGTGTTATATCGGACATATTTTTTCAACGTAAAAGCAAGAACGGAATTTATTTGCAAAAAGGTCCTATTGGGGCCTTAATGAGAACCCCTAACATTAATTGGGAATTGATCAGGATGCTTATTAGGGGCCTTAAACCATTTCCTTTGACGGTCCCTAACGAAAAAAAGAGGAAGTTTCACTCTCGCGGACGACTCGCCCTCAGGAGGGCCGCCGGAAGTGGTGAAGTCGGAAAACATTGCGCCTGTGAATAATCTACTGAATGATAATAGAAGAATCACGTACCAGCAGATAGAGCAAATGTTATACATTAGTGCATCAGCGGTCCATCAAATTCTGCATGAACATTTACATGTTAGGAAGGTTTGTACTCGATGGGTATCACATGCTTTGACCGAGGAGCAAATGGCAGCGAGAGTAATGTTGTGCCAAAAAATGCTAAAAAGGATGAGGATGGTCCAGTGGAGGTGCGGAAGTCTCGATCTGTAAACAAAAGAATGACTGCAGTATTCTTTGGGAAACGCGGCATTGTGAATAGAGTCGTACTGGAAAACCAGCGTTCAATCACCTCTTCATGGTACACTCATGTATGTTTACCCCAAGTCATAAACCAACTAAAAATCATCAGGCCGAAATCTCGACTCAGCACCTGGCTATTCCACTACGACAATGCACCGGCTCACAGGGCGAAGGTTACAGTAGCTTTTTTGGTCAAATTTGGACTGACTGTTCTAGATCACCCTCCTTACAGTCCAGATTTTTCTCCCTGTGACTTTGGTTTGTTCCTGGAAGTAAAAAACAACTAAAAAGGCGTCGACTTACTGACGAAACTGGCCTTTTGACGGCGTGGGATCAAGCGTGTGCAGATCTTCCAGAAGAAAAGTGGCAGGGTTGGTTCGATGACTGGTTTCGACGAATGGAAAAGTGCATTCACTGCGGTGGAAAGTACTTCAAAAAATTATAAAAGGTTCGTCTGTATTGGAAAACGTTTGTAGCGCCCCAAGTAATAACAGTGCAATGTAGTATAGTCTTATTTTATATTCCAACGTTTTTTACCATATAATAAATAATGCAGCAATATTAACTACATTTTCTATTCGACTAGTTTAGTGTCAAATTTTTTCTCCAAGAAATTTGATAGACACTAAATGATCCAATGTCATTGAGAAATACATTAGCTTTTGTATGAACATTTTATGAATTTCTAAAATTTAAATTTTCCTCATTGATTGGTTGAGCACGCAGTACAATTACACACTGTGATTATTTTAATTTCTCAATATTGAGTGTCTACTTTCAAGCAAACAGATAACTTTTCTGCTTTTCTTTTAAAACTATTTAATTCAACTATGTGCTGAGAAACTCATTTGCGAAAATGGAAACTAATTTCATTTTAAATTGAGTACCATAGATTACCTGCCGTTTATGCTTGTCTATAATCTGCGAGAAATGTTGGTTTTAACGTTTCAGAAAATAGATTGAAAATGTTAGTTTTTATTGCGGTTTCGTTATGTGAAGATTTTCTATAGAAATATTTGCAGGTTTAAAGTTTACATTATTATGGTTCACATTTTGCGTTTTAGAAATAAATAGTTTTATTAGGATTCTGGAAAGTTTCCATTAGGGAGAAACGTCATTACCTGTGAGAGTGGGTGGAGAAGTATTTTAGCAAATTATATCGGATAAAAAGAGGATTGACACGGTATGCAAAAAGGAAGTAGATGTGCCTCTTCTTAATCGACAGTAGGGGGGGGGGAGGGGGTCTAACAACCAAAACCCCTCCCTTGGCTATGCCACTGATTGCTGATCCCATGTTATATCTGTTAGGGCTTTGTATAATGTAGTAATAAAAGACTAATTTATCATATGCTTTACGTAACTAAGGTTATATGGGTATCAGTAATTCCCTCATTTCGAAGCAAAAACCGCATTGCAAAAATCAATGGAGAATATTGTTATTTTATCTAAAAGAGCACCAATTTGAGTGATGTTTCCAGCTTTCAAAAACTGTCAATTTTGACAACTTGCTAAGATTACCGGTTTAGAAGCCATAAATGATGTTGCTATTATAGCAAAACGATATTTTCGTACACAGAAAAAAGTACTTGATTTAAGTCGAAAATTCGGCTTACTTTAAGGTGTCACAAAAAGAAGCCTAACATATACACTCCTGAGATGTTCTTATATAGTTAGTTATTCGTTACAAAAAATATATAAGTTGGGTTTCTAATTTGCAAGAAAAGGCAGGAAAACGAAGGACAAATTTAAAAAACGCTGTATAGGGAGGATGTACGGTCCCAAATCTTCCGAAAATTGCGTTAGATAACACAGCCACACAAAAAAAGTGTGCGGATCTGGTAACAAGACACACGTATTCCTATGGATTTTGGGGCGCTGAATTTAAATTCGGTATAAAAAATCACCCATCACGTCATGGTTGAGCCATAACCTCAAAAAATGACGAAAAATCATGCACTGAGGCAAATAAGTTTCAAAATAATGCCAGTGATGCAAATTTTCACTTCAAAAAATTGTTGATAACTGTGAAGGATCAACCCTTGCCTGATATCAACCTATTTGACATAACTTTACCCAACAGAACCTGACCTCACCTAACCTGAATTAACAGAAACTTATTGAACTACACGTAAAGCTCTGGAAGCATATTTTCCCAGTTGCAAATGTGTACTACATCGAATGGGTCAACTCGAGCCTAACCTATAAATAAATCTAACCTAGCCTAACCTAACCTAACCTTACGAAACACAATGAAACTGATTGTGTTGTTCCGTTGTGTTTGCGGTACCGTTTGAATCAGCTTGGGCTTAACCTGTAAAGAGGTCAAACCTATCCTAACCTAAAAAAACCTGACCTAACCTAACCTAACTTCACGTAACACAATTAAACTCATTGTGTTATCCCGTTGTGTTTGCGGTACCGTTTCATTCAGCTTCGGCTTAACCTACATAGAGGTTCAACCTATCCTAACCTAACAAAACCTGATCTAACCTAACCTAGCCGAATGAAATTCAACCATATGTGTAGCTATGTAAGCGTAGGGTTCTCAGTCTTAAATGTATGCTATATTTAATAGATTGACTCGATCTTAACCTACAAATGAATCTAACTTAAGAGAACCTAACGAAATTTTGCTTAACGCAACACAACTTAACTTAAGTGTTCCCGTTGTAACACAATGAAATTGATTTCATTGTACTACAGGTGGTTAAAAATTTAGAGCACATTACTCATTTGAAGAAACTTAGAACTACGAGTAGAATTGACCCCATTTCAATTAACCGGACAATGATTGTGTCAATTAAAATGTATAATTGTAACTCAAACATGCAAATGAATGAGTTTTATTTTAAATGTTTTTTCTCTCTGATTTTCTTAGGCTTAAGGGATATATTTATACTATCTTTCGTGTTTACATTTTATTAGGTCTAGTTAGGTTAGGATAAGTTAAGCATCTATGTAGGTTAAGCCGAAGCTGAATGAAACGGTACCGCAAACACAACGGGACAACACAATGAGTTTAATTATGTTACGTGAAGTTAAGTTAGGTTAGGTTTTTCTAAGTTAGGATAGGTTTGAGCTCTTTGCAGGTTAAGCTCAAGCTGATTCAAACGTTACCGCAAACAAAGCGGCACATCACAATCAGTTGAATTGTGTTTCGTGAGGTTAGGGTAGGTTAGGTTAGGCTAGGTTAGATTTATTTCTAGGTTAGGCTCGAGTTGACGCATTCGATGTAGCACACAGTTGCCACTGGGAAAATATGCTTCCAGAGCTTTACGTGTAGTTCAATAAATTTCTGTTAATTCAGGTTAGGTGAGGTCCGATTCTGTTGGGTAAAGTTATGTTAAATAAGTTGATATCAGGCAAGGGTTGATCCTTCACAGTTGTCGACATGTTTTTGAAGTGAAAATTTGCATCACTGACAT
>NC_046661.1:56096499-56099745 GCF_010883055.1 Belonocnema kinseyi | reverse complement strand
CCAATGAGTCTAAAATTTTTTTCCCGAACTCTTTACTAGCTATTCGCTGAAAACACGGGATACCATTGACAAGTATCCCCTCACGCATTGACCCCTTCCCCACCCATCCTCAACCCAATACGGGGGGATATCTATATAAAATGATTCCAACAGCTTACTCCTACTAAAATATCGTTTTGCCGTGATAGCAACATCATTTTTTGCGTCTGAACCATTAGTCTTAGCAAATTATCAAAATCGCTCAAAAAACGTGTGTACCTCCGTCTCCAACTTAAGAAAAATATCTTTAAGATGAAGACGGAGGTACACACCCTGTCATCATTATATTTTTAGTATTTAAGGACTCAAAAATTTATCGATTTTAATTAAAAAATTTCTGCGTAATGACCTAAGATAATCTGATAAGGGAATCGGTCTGATTCCAAAACGTCATATTTGTACATTGCCGAATAAGTAGTCTGGAAGAAGTCGATTGAATCAGGTTGTTTCTTAACAATATCAATTAGAGTTATAATCAAGGAAATAAATTTTTCATTTTGTTCATAATAACACACTATGAGCCGCTTTCTCCCACAAAGACGGAAATTCTCACAAAAACTATCTACTGACAAATGCACTAAACATGCACAGTAATACAAGAATCTGAATTGCAGTAGAAACAGGTGGTTGACTTTCAGATGTTAGCAAAAGGATCATCCGCCAGTTGAAAGTCAACTGATGATGATAACATGACTTTAAGTAACGCGATTGGTTGAAAGTCAGCTGCTTTATGTACGTAAAATGTACTTTATAGGTTAATTTAAGACAGAAATATTGTTGACATTCGGTCAACACGTGCTTGTGAAATGAAACTTATAGGTTAATTTAAGTCAGCTGATTATTGACATTCATAAAATGTATGCGCTTTTGTTCAGTTATTAGGAACATGAAATGAATATAAAATTAAAAATTGAACAATTTAAGGAAATAAATTGTTTTAAATGTGAGCATCGAATAAATTATTTACTTATGCCTTATAAATCAAGTTGTTTTATCCTCTAAGTTGATGAGATTAGTAGAAGGAAAAAACAAGTTAATGACACTAAACAAGGCACTTATATCCATTTCAAGCTACCTGGTACAGAACGTCAATCTTCAATCCTTTTTCATATCTTTTTTATCACACATGTACCATTATTCTATTTACTCGAAATCCGTTATACATCTGAGTACATATATCAAAATAGGAAACGTCAACGAATCAACTATCAAGAGCTCAGTGTTGATCGCTACAATCCAGCCATATCGATGCCATATTAGCTATTTTCAGCTGATCGCTTGGCTCCTCTTCTAAAATCGCCAGCACAAATTGAATTTCAGAGCACACGAATGAAAATCATCCCAAACTCAATATACCTGTCAGTTAATTATCATATTACTCGTATATCAGATACGAGACACTGCACTTAAGTTCCATTTCTGTTTGAAATTAAGTGACTTAATTTAATACAAAAATGAAATTCATCACATTCAAAATTCATTATCTTGTATTACTGTGTGGTTTAACATAGAGTTTTAGATTGAACAAAAATAACGAAACCATTAATCTTGAAGCATCTTATTCAGTGTAAGATGTAATTAATTACATATTTAAAAAGTTGCGGGCTAGTCAGTTTCATGCAGACATTTTGCGTTATTTAATCTATTTATCCTTTTTCTTACTTATGGTGGGCTAAATTTTTAGTTCTTATATATGAACCTGAAAGAAACTGTACTCAACAAAAGATTATTATAAAAAATGGTTGGTTTTAAATACCTCAAATCCTTCCTAAATATAAATATTATTTGAAAAATAGTGATTTGTTAAGTTAATTGAAGTCGCATTCTGTAACAAAAAAAAAGTAATGAAAGGAGGAAAAAAGTGTTGGTTTTTTAATCCTGAAATTAAAATAATCTGGACACAGGATGCCATGATTTTTTCAGCACTTGTCATAAAATGTTTCCACCTTTAGAAAACCGTTCAGGAGTTCATATATTCAGTCATATCAATCGAGCCACACAAAAGAAATTATTCAAAACAAATGTTCAACCCCTGCGATAATGTGCTTCATGGGACGAAAGTATAACTAAGGGATGCTCGTAGGGATGTTCCTGTGTCAATAGGCTCGATTTCCCTTTCATGTTGTCAACTCTTTTTGTGTGTCGGCGAATTGACGCCGGGGGAGGTGGGGACTATGGGTCGGGGGTTAAGTTAACCTTATTGTTGTGACAAAGATGGGGTCAGTGGCCCGCCTAGGACGTCTGTGACCCCCGGGACCATACCTCTCAAAATAAAGTGAACCGAGGGTAGATCATTGGGTAAACAATACCACTTCATGATCGACTCTTTTGATGTCACCTGATTACTTTCGGTAAACAGTCATTGATGCTCAACGGAAATCTGCCATTTTTTGTGCAAGCTTCCCATCTGGATAAGAAGTCATTCCTACAATTCGTAATTCGAGGTGCTATTGATAATCAGAAAAATAAACTCAGAATTAAAATATTATAAAAATATCAGTATTGAACAATTTAATCATTTACAGAAGAAACCGGGGTTTCCAGTAAAACTCATTGTTGATTCAAAAGAAACTGCTTCAAAAGTAAATCCAAACTTGCTGAAAAGGAACCCAAAACGATAAATGAGCGTTAAATAATACCTTAGTTGGTGTTCTAAAGGATCCCAATTTAAAAAAAGCCTATTTATCAGCCCTATCCGACTACTGAGAAAAAAGAACTTGTCGTTTACAAGTTCCACTCCAAGGATCTATTCCGCAGGTCGGCGTGTAAATCGTCCTGTTCCAGAAAAGCATTGGTCTCATGGGAAAGCCAACCCAGGTGAAACAGTTACATATAATTTATATATAGTGGCCAAGCCACTGATATTTTCATTTCTTTTACATAGTGAAGGTCATAAAACAAATGAAAAATATCATTTTCTTATCTACTATATATAAAATATATATAACTTTTTCAACTGGGAATGATTAATATTAAATAAAAACATTTCCGATCATTTCAGTTTACAAAATGGATACTAACCATTTTTAATGGGTAATTGATATTTAAAAAATGTAAGAGTCATTTAAGCATAAAAGGTTGATTAAATAAAAATTATTTCAAAAGTCCTTTATACAGTCTGTCAAGTTAAAGCGTGGGTGGCTTTACTCGCAGTCGGTAAGGTGTATCGACATGATTTTGGTGTCAAAATATTAAGAAGAGCTCCCT
>NC_046661.1:56083348-56096399 GCF_010883055.1 Belonocnema kinseyi | reverse complement strand
TGAAAGAGGGAGCTCTTCTTAATATTTTGACACCAAAATCATGTCGATACACCTTACCGCCTGCGAGTAAAGCCACCCACGCTTTAACTTGACAGACTGTATCGCTGTATTCTCAAAATTTCATATATTGTACGCACCATTTAAAAGCGTTTAACAATTTATATTCATTATATTTGGATTTATTTTAATGGCATCTCAATATAAAATTATTAAAATTATAACTTTACACATGTTTGTTATTCGCAATAGGCATTAAACAGGGGTAAATAAGTATGTGTTTTTTAATTTTTCCATTTAAGGTTTTAACCACGAAGTTACCCATTTTGTAATTTAATTTTTAATATGTTATCCTTGAGGTCTTTAGCATCCATGAAAAAGCATTTTTTAAATGAAAAATTCATAATAAATATTATTTACGGTTGCCTCAAAAATGGTATTTTCACTGTTTTCCAAGACTTATAACAGTCCCAATAATATAGTATATATCTGACACTGAAATTTTGAGAACATTTTCCTTGAAGGTTGAAGATTATATTTTTTGAAAAAGCACATTAAGAAAAATTATAATTAAACGTGATACATTGAAAACAAATCTGAGTAAATTTTTGAAATTTGACAGGTCTACGACTTAAGCTGTTTAATTTTTGGGACCTGTTAAAGAGTCATATCGAAGAAAAGAGCTGAGGTTGTACTTTTACGATCAACTCTTCACTTACGAAAATTTTCAACTTTTGCAATACCTAAGTTCAAAGACGATGCGCCATCTCTAAATATTGTTTAAAATAAAAAATAAAAAATCTGCCGTCTACAATTGTTTAAACTATCGTTATTTGCCTTTTGCTACTAAGAAAACTAAAAGTGTTTTTTTCTGGTAACCCTAACTACATATTAGGAATAACATTTTTAATAAGAATTGTAAATTAATTTTATAATATATTGGATGTTGGAACCCTGTTGACAAAATAAAAATCCAAAGAGAAAACGAAATATTATAATAAAAAACGAAAAAAAAAATTATGATATAAGCATATTTTATAAAGTAGAATACCGAAGTTATCAAATTACTAGTATCTAAATATTTTTTTCATTATTATAAATTAGGAATTTAACAGTTTTGATTTTTATTAATTAAATTTTTGAGAACGAGAACATTTTTTTCTAAATATAACATACAATTAAAATGATTGTTTTATACAAATATTTCAATAATGCAAACACATGCTTATTACATCATTTATTGTTATCAAGTAATCAAACACATTTTTTTAATAAAATAAACTTGAAAAATGAGGAAGGGAACTCAATGAATTAAACGAATAAGTAAATATTATCCAAATTAACAAATTCAGTATATTTTTCTAAAATGCACAATTTAATAACATGCAATGTTAACACTATCAGACATGAAAATTTTCAGGGTCATGTATATATATTAATGCAAATATATAAATAACACCTTTAGGACATGTCGATATTTTATTATTACTTTACAAAACTTACAAATTAATTGGATCAGTTAAATTAAATTTTTAGAAATAAAAAGAATTATCTCGGCCTCAAAAATGGTTTAGCCCCCTAAAGCTGATTTGATGTGTTTCTTCTATTGGCAGGAAATTTGTTTGAACATTGACAAGAATGAAAAGGTGGCGTTTTTCAGAAAATCTCTTTTTTTCATGAAATTTTGAGAAATGACAAAATATATTTTCTAGAAAATCCCAACTTTTTATTCTTCCAAATATTTTTGAAAAGTTTCTTCTTATATAAGAGAGGTATCCAATATGCTGTATGCGTGCCAAAACATTTTTGAGATGGAATAAATGATTTTTTTCCTACAAAGGCTTTCTTGAATTTTCCTCGAAAACAATGTGATGTATCGCAAAAGGGCAAGAGGTTATGTTGAGAGAACGTTTTTAGACGTGCAAAGTATTATCTCAAAAATTTTTCGTCTCTTTCGCTGTTTACAAGAAGGATTAAAAAATTTGTTTAGGTGAAGAAAAAAATTCTGCTGCGCGGGGAAAATAGATATTAGCACAGACTATCTAGATATTAATAGTTAATATTTTTGTGATTCAAATATTGGAGTGAAATGTAGATTTTGAAATAGAGCATCCGTAAATATTAAAAGAAGATTTTAACTAAAAATATCCAAGATATTAAAGGGCAGAATCTAAGACATTCAAGATTTATTTTTTAACTGTGCAACAATTACCTGTAAAGCATGCCAGTTTCTATAAAATACAAAAGGAGAACACACTGTTTAAGGGTGTTGGTTAAATCCGACTTTGAATTTTTTTTATAGGTACGTCACTGACTCAATTTATATTTCTTGCGAATGATTTGCGAACGAAAGAAAGAAAACTTGTCGAATATCCGGAGTTTTACGAGATCCTCGGATCAATAAAATGTTGAAAAATAAAAAAAATGGTTGAGGATATGATTATTTTCACAGCAAATATGAATTTCGCGAAAGATATAAATCAGCGGGTAGCAGACGACAGAATTTGCGGACACTGCTGTGATTAGATATACACTAAAAGACCTTTTTTTAGAATAAACGAAAAAAAAAACTAATTAGAATTTAGTATAATATCATTCCAAGATAGTGAAAACCGAGATTTTATTATACTTATTCGTATTTCAGTACCGAAGGTTAATATTATCACACGAGAATTTAAAACACGAAGACGACAAAGTAGTATTCTACATACGAAAAAGTATGAATCTCTATTTCAAGAATTAATGCTATGAAGCAATAATATTATTTTTACTGAGTTTTCGAAAAATAATTTGAATAAGAAAAATGGTGAATATCATAATCACGAAAACGTATTTTAGAAATTGATATTGTCAACATGAAGTTGACAGAAATCTGAAACGCATAGCAAACTATGAAATCATTATTCTTGATTTTTTATTTAGATTTGTTTGAGAATGCTCCTCGATTGTTTCCGCCATTTACCAATCGAGCCGAAAGGTTATGATATACAACATTTTAAATCAAAGTTAACTCTTTCGCTTTTGAAATCCTTCAATTACTATGGGATTTGAAACATTAGGAATTCTTTCTCACGAATTTTATACACTAAGTAATAAGATTTACTTCAATGAGCACAATTTATGAAATATTACATCTAAATACAATAAAGTTCATTATACTGAGTTACTGAGGAATAAAATTTGAGACGAACGGAAATTTTTTAAGGATTCATTTCAGGGGTCAGATACTCGAAAGAGAGATGAGGGGATTAGGAGAAACAGAGAGGTAGATGAAGAGGAGCTGAACGACGAGGAGATAGAGAAGCAGATAGGGAAGTTGAAAAAATTGAAGGCAGCAGGGATTGACGTGGTAGAGAACGAAGCGTAGCTGTTTGGCATACAAGAGGTAAGCCAGAGGCTGAGGGGGGGGGGTAGTGAAAAAAGTATGGAAGGGGAAGGGATTCCCAAGAGGGTGGAGAGAGGAGTTGATCGTACCACTGTATTGGAAAGGGGATAGGCAGAGGCAGGAAAATTATAGAGGAATTACGCTCATGATCGCCTGATACGCCTGATACGCCTGATACGCCTGATCGAGAGGCCCTCTTCACCTCCGTACAGGAGGTGAAAGAGTTTGTGTACCTGGGCTTCCTGTTTCGAAGAAATGAGGGAGTGGATGGTCATATAAAAGAGAGAGTGAGAAGGGCAAATGTGGTGTGGGGCTGGGGAAGAGATTGTTCGCAGATGATTTTGAAAGGAGAATGAAATTGTTTGATTCCGTAGTGATGAGTGTCTTATTTTACGGAGTAGAGGTGTGGGGTTGGAAGGTAAGTGAAGAGGTAACTAGGGTACAGGAGAGGTATGTAAATTGGATACTGTGGTTGGCAAGGAATACGCCGAACTATATTGTCAGGAGGGAGACAGCAAGAACGAGATTAGGGATTATAACAGGGAGACGAGCGTGTAAATATGAGGATAAATTTTTGGAAGAGGGGGAAGTAAATTGGCTAGGGAGCGTTGGTGGGAGAAGGAGAACAGACGTAGTGGTGCAAAAATGGAGGTGGAAAGGGAAAGTTATGCCAAGGGAGAGAGCGCAATATTTGTGTAAGAAAGGAGAGCAAGGAAGTCAGGAACTTAAAGCGAGAATGAGGTGCGGTTGCATGGAGAAGTATAATAGGTTCTGGCTTTCTAGAGAGAAGAGAATGTGTGAATTGTGCGGGAAATGGGATTCAAAACTGGAGCGTTGGTTGGATGAATGTAAAAAGGTGGACAGGAGGGGGATAAGCATCGAGGTATTGTTGCATGAAAGGTTGACAAAAGGGTAGTAGCATGGGTGAAGGGCGTGTTGGGTAAGATAGAGAAGAAGAGAAGGAAGGAGAAAGAGGAATGGAGAAGGAAAGATTGTAAATAGGAGAGGAAGTAGATGTAAGAGAAATGTAAATATTGTAAACAGTAGTTAAGTATTAGGTGTTAGCCACAGAGACAGAGGCTGGTAATGCGAGGTATAGTGACAAAAGAGCGAAATGCGTGTAAGGCGAGGCACAGCGAAGAAGGTTAGGCTATAGGAGCGAGCGGATTAGTTATAAGGTGTGGATGGATGGTACTTTGTAAGACGTAGTTGTAAGAAAATTCTGTAAAAAAATGAAAGTGCAAGCAAGACAATTTTTTAAGGCCACCAGGCTGAAAAATAAACGCTTATCTAATCTAAAGTTAACTCTTTCTATTTTCAAATCCTTCATTTACTATGGGATTTAAAACATTAGGAATTCTTTCTCACAAATTTTATACTTTAAGTAATAAGATATAATTCAATGAGTACAATTTATAAAATATTACATCTAAATACAATGAAGTTCATCATACTGAGTTACTGAGATATCAAATTTGAGACTGTTATTTATACAAGAATTTTCTCAGTTGAGTTAAAAAAATTTATTTGATAAAAAATCAATTTAATCATTGAAAGTGATAAAATGCTTAACCTATCTATCAACAAAATGTCTGAATCAACAAATCAATCGTGGAAAAGGGCCCAGATATTTGTCATACTACCCTGCGTTGTCCAGCGACACCGCTTAGCCGAGGTGTTTGCCAAATATTCTATAATATACGGTTTACATAGCGTTTAAGCGTGCAATTATGTTTGTTGCAAATAAATTAAGTATATAATTAATAAAAATAATAATTTTACGCGTGTTTCCGTATTTATTTTATTTAATTTGTGTATTTAGTTCCTCTGTCTGAAGGCTAAATCTTCTGGTGGAGTGAGTTATTTTTCATATAGTCGTCTGAGATTCTCATTTGCGATGTATGGTAATTTCAAAAGATGTTTTCGCTCTTTTAAAAAAAATGTATTACTACGGCTTTAACTTCGCTTTTAAATTTTGATATAGTGAATTTTAAATTCTCAGAAGTTTTATAAGAGTTAATGCAATATCCTTTCCATTTGTTCAAACAAAAATATTAGTTTTGACGGCTGAAATCCGTTATATTAATTTCTGATATGCAAACCCTGTTTTCCCTATTTTGAAACGGGAATATACTAAATTCTCATTCATTTTTGTCATTTATTCTAACAAAAACACTCTCAGTGTAGTCAGGCGAGAGGATTGCTATTTCATGTCGTTTGAACGTTGCACGTCTGGATATTACATATTTTGTTGCTGTTTTATACGAAATTTTTTTTTTTGCTTCATTAGAATTCAATAAAACAGGGTGGCGCTAGATTGCCGCCAACTCGGCAGCGCCCTCTACGAAAATATTTCAAAAATAATTAAATTAAGAAAAAGACTAGGTCTATGTTTGTATATTCAAAAAATATAATTTACCTTTTTCGATGCATCTTTTCATGCCTTTAAACAAACTTCGAGCGCAACAATGGGAGAGTTAACCGCCCGTTAGGATGCGCTAGCGAACTTACATGAGTGCCCGCGAAATATGAACCCAAATTAAGCAAATTAATGTTTCTAAAAGAAAATCATAAAAAAGTAGTATACAAAATATGAAACGTGGATTGCAGCTGAATTAAAAGTTAAACTGCAAAGTCGTAGAATATTAATGAAAACGAAAAATAAAGGCATGTTCGACAGATACGTTTTGAACAGCACACGGATAAAAATGTCTAGTTTACATAAGAAGGATCCTTTTTAGCTGCACTAGACAATCTAGTAAAATATGAATGTAGATATGACTAATATATAACTTGGATATGAGTAGATATGACCGCGATATGATATCTACGTAGTATAAATATTTTTTTTTTAATTTTACAGCGTTACTACACGAAGAGGAGCTTTAAGAGATTAATTTACGGAAGCGCGTGATTTTAGGGAAATATTTTTTACGTGATCTAAAGTCTCTGACTTTGTGATCTAAATGCAGAGAATTCGAGAACTGAGAGCAAAGCGGCGTGGCATAACGCCTCAAACTTCAAGACCCATGTTTTAAAAGCAAGGGTTCCGAGATTTTAGTTCTCGCGCCAAAGCGTTATAAAATCAAGCAGTAGTGCAGTGAACTAATATCCCGAAATTCCTCTCCTTGTAGATTTTGAAATTTTTGAGCTCATCAAAAATAGCAGCACCGATTGTTGGACTCTAACCCTTAACGTTAAAAAACAGCTACATCTTAACTAGCAATTATGGATTTGTCCAAAAATAATCATTTTTAAACTTTACAGTGTTGACAGAGTCTCTAATTTTTGGGCTCTTCAAAAACACTAACACTGATTTTTGGGCTCCAACCCTTAACGTTAAAAAGCAGCCCCTTTTACCAGTCACATAAAACTTTTTTGAAAAATAATCATTTTCAAAATTTTACAGTCTTACTAGAGCCTCCGATTTCTCGGCTCTTCAAAAATACCAACATCGCTTCTTGGGCTCCAATCCTGAAAGTCTAAAATCAACCCCTCTCTACCACGTAGATATGAAGTTGTAAAAAGATCATCGTTTTGAGAATTTTTCATTTTCAATAGAGTCTGTGGTTTTTAGGCTCCTCGAAAATACCCTCTCCGATTTTTGGGCTCAAACACTTTATCTCTAAAATTAACCCCACTCTAGCACCTATACGAAGTGTGTTCAAAAAATAAGGTGACTTTATGGTTTTCTCAAAAAATATTCATTTATTCCTTAATATTTATGTTGTCTCCTTCAAGGTAATCCCCCTCAGATATAATACACTTGTGCTGACGATTTTTTCAATCATCTACGCACTTCTGATAATCATTTTGTGGTATAGCCTCGAGTTCTTTCAGCGATGCAGTTTTTATCTCCTCAATCGTTGAAAATCGATGTCCTTTCATGGGTCTCTTCAGTTTTGGGAAAAGAAAAAAGTCACTGTGGGCCAAATCCGGTGAATATGGAGGCTGCGGCATGACTGTAGTGCTGTTTTTGGTCAGAAAGTCTTTCACAAGCAACGATGAATGAGCAGGTGCATTATCGTGATGCAAAAGCCACAAATTGTTTTTCCAAAGTTTGGGACGTTTTTTGCGTATCGCCTCTCGCAAATGGCGCATAACTTGAAGGTAATACTCCTTATTGACCGTACGACCTTGTGGTAAAAATTCCTGATGCACTACGCCACGGTAATCAAAGAAGACAATGAGCAAAACCTTCACATTTGACCGGACTTGATGTGCTTTTTTCGGTCTTGGAGACTCAGGATGCTTCCAATCAGACGATTGGGCTTTAGTTTCGACGTCATAACCACATACCCACGATTCATCCACAGTTATAACCCTTTTAAGAAAATCAGGATCATTATTGACTTCGATAAAAAGAGATATTTCGGGTTTTACTCGTGTAAGAAAACTACGAATTGTTTGCCGACGTTTCGTGAACATTGCAGTTCACATCTTCAGGGCTGACATGAAACTGAGGTATCAGGTCATGATGTTCTTAGGTATACTTTCTACGATGCCTGTGATTGGCCAGAGTGCCCCACCGTGGGGACTGGTCAATCTTGATTGGCCAATCAAGTCTTTTTTTTTTTAAATCCCGGAGAACGGAAAGCCAAATCGGATTGGTATTAAATACATTGTCCCTATTAACGTTATTAGGGTGTTTTAAGATTTCGATTGCTTCTCTATAGTTTCTTGGAAATTTGTTGTGTGCTTTTGCAATGACTGTTGTTTCATCAAATAAAATGTTATGTCCTGTTTCGATATGATCTTCAGTTAGTGCTGATTGCGTGAAATGTTTTATCCTGACTTTACTTTCATGTTCCTTCATACGTTGGTTCACCGCTCTCCCGGTTTCCCCAATGTAGACTTTTCCACGAGAACAAGGGATTTTATATACTCCTGGATCACTGAAGGGTGCCTTTTTATCTTTAGGGTTATTTAGTAGTTGTCCTATTTTCGCAGGTGGTTTAAATATGGTTTGGATGTTGTGTTTGTTGAGAATTCTTCCTATTTGTTCTGTGACACCTTGGATGTAGGGTAGAGTGGTGGTCATTTTTCTCTCTCTTTCTTTCGTAGGTTGTGTTGACTTGCTTTTTTAAGTGTGTTTTCTTATTGCTTTATCAATTTGTTTGTTTGTGTAATCGTTCTGTATTAGGGTTTGTTTAACGTTTTGTAATTCCTTTTGTAAGTTATCTTTGTCTGTTATGGAGATAGCTCTGTATACAAGGGAGTTGATGACCGATTGTTTTCGAGATGGGTGTCATCAACGTAACGCAACCAGAATTGTGGCTTAAGTTTGGCTTGGTTAAAGATTTTAGTTTCTAGATGTTCCATAAAGACATTGGCTATTACAGATGAGATTGTGGATCCCATTGCTGCCCCTGAGGTTTGTTCGTAGAATTGGTTATTGAACGAGAAGTAAGTATTATTGAGGCATTGTTCTATCAAAGGTACAAGCTCGGAAGGGAAGTTTGTGAAAGATTTAATAATATCAATTGTATCTGAGATTGGTACTTTCGTAAAAAGAGATACTATGTCGAAACTCACTATGATGTCTTGGAGTTGTATGTGAATCTGTTGTATCTTTTTAATAAAGTCAAATGAGTTTTGGACGTGAGTGATGGAATTTCCTGTAAAAGGATTTAGTTTCGCAGCAAGGATACGCGCTAGGTTTTAAGTTGGTGAGTTTATTGCGCTGACGATCGGTCTGAGTGGAATGTTTTCTTTGTGGATTTCTGGGAGCCTGTAAAGTTTTGGAGCGATGGGATTAGTAGGTATTATGTTAGCTATTGTTTGGCTGTCAAGTTTAGAGTTTTTGAGAAGAGTCTTTGTTTTACTGACTATAGTTTTTGTGGGGTCCTTTTTAAGTTTTTTGTATGTATCGTCAGTTAGAAGGTCCATGATTTTTTTGTTATAGTCTTCTTTATTCATTATTACTGTTGTGTTGCCTTTGCCTGCGGGTAATATTATAATATATTTATTTTGATTGAGTTCTTTAATTGCGGTTTTTTTCTGTTTTGTTAAGTTTGAGGATGTGACTTGAGCTTGGCGTAAAATGTTGGCCGTCCTGCGTATATATATACCTTTCACCCGAAAAAGCAAATAACATACGACGCAGGACGGCCAACAGCACAAAAAATAAGAGGACAAAAGTCCCAACAGTTAATGTGTACAATTTTTGGCATCAGTCTACAGGTTTGTATTTGGATACAAATACGCTGGTTGTTTTAGTAACGATTTGGGATGAAAAACAATTTTGATCTTTAGTTATGCTTTAAAAATACCGTATTAATATTTTATCAGAATTTTTGATCTTGATAGTTTCTTTTTTTAAAAATACGTTTTTGCAGCGCATAGGCTTTCTTTTTAAAATAAGGGCTAATTTTACAAAATTGTTTCAAATCACATTGGAAAACAAAAAATCTAGTCTATTAATTTTTTTAATACTTTTTTTCATAGCAGCGGGTAGTTTTTTAAATAAGGGTTGATTTTACAAAAGCGACTCATGGCACATTGTAAAGCAAAAAAATACCGAAAAAAACTAACCTAGTGATTTTTTTAAATTTAATGATTTTTTATTGATTTATTCAGAGAGCGCCGCTGAGTTGCCGGAAAGCTAACGCCGCCCTGTTCCCTCGAAAACTAATAGAGAAAAAAAGTTTTCGTACAAAATATCGAAAATTCATTCATTGTATGACATTTTGTTTTTCGTTAGTGGCGCTGCTAATTTGTCTGACCTACAATTGTCAGAATTCAGTACCGCAGTTAAATTTTGAATTATGTGCTTTATGGCGACCAATTTGAAATGCAATATTTTTATTTTAATGCTGTAAAATGCAACTCGAGCGGAAGAGATGTGTTTACTGATATCCTGAGCATCAAACATTATATCTTTATACGACAGGAATATGATTTTATCAATATTGCAAAAATTTAAAAATATGAATAGCTAATATTATTACATTTTACTTTACAATGATAAATAAAAAAAATGTATAAGCACCATAACTTTAAATAGGTGTGTTTGAAGATCCTGATTTAAAATAATTTTGACACATTCTTTTTAAAGTGTAAATTAATATTAAAAATGTTGAAATGGTTGCCCTTAAATATTTATAAAAGTTCATACACTGAATGTGAATTTATTGCAATACAGTAATATAGACGGAGAGAAAGATATCGCACAATGATATCGCAAAACCTCTATATTGCAAGAAAGCGCAACATGATAACGTACGATCAGGTCCTGGAGCTTTTTACGATATTATAATGCACTAATATCACAGACAAAAATGAAGTTAAATTTTTTTGTTGTCGTCTGCTACGGCGTCCTTAGCAGCAATGGGAAAAAGGCAGAGTATGAGTCAGTTCGAGCTATAAATCGGAACTCTAGATTTATAACAATCACACAGAAAATTAAGAATTTGCTGCAGGTGAGACCTGGAACTGTTAATGATTAAACATATTTCGGCGAAAGTTTCATTGAGGTTAGGAAAATAATTTTGAACTCGTCGACTGCGTCGCGCTGAAGTGAGCAAATTTCAGTAAAACATGTAGAATCTACGACAGAAAACACAAAAAATATGAAGTTACTGATATATTTTCTCCGAAATAAATCACACTATTGTAGACGAATTAGAACTTACTTAATACAATTTAGCAAAAGCGCAAAATGTAACTGACGGATGGGAATCCCCATTTCTTACGTTATAGATTGCACAATTATGCGGTATATACTCGTAATGTAAGAACTTGCAATGTACGATATCACGATTTTGCGCTATTATAATGCGATAATTACGATATATAGCTCAGGAATTACGATATATATTGTAATTTGTGCGATATAGTTTTCTCAGTGTAGTTTAGAGAATGTAAGTGCCTCTTTTATTTCGTATCATAGGGAAATTAAATAGTTCAACAAAAAAGGCCTTAAAATTTTCTTTTGCAATAAACTTGTTAAAGTTCAAAATTAATTAGCGTGTTTCAAATTGTATCCAACTTTTATAGGTCTGCTTTAGAGCAGTGGTCCGCAAACTTTTTGCTTAGTTTTCAGGTATGGTCAGGCCCTTCCTGTCTTAATTTTTTTCACTACTTTTCGGTCTATTCGTGGATATCAGTGCGAATAAGCTTACTGCAGCGAGGTTCTATTGTCCACAGGCATGTCAAAGTAAGGAAATTAAAATTTAAAAAATTTTTCAACTAGATATTTGAAAATAGCATTATCAGCACCTTCAAATTTTTCCGATTCCAATGATATATTACTGGCCTAGAAAAGTTAAAAATTTGAAGGATTTTAATATCAAGAAACTTCAGCTTAATAATAAATTTTATACTCAATACCTCTCATATTTTCAACCTTTATAGACAAATTACATGTCTTTGGAATCGGAAAAATACAGACATTCCAAATATATTACTTTCAAATCACTGATTGCAAAATTAGGAATTTTTAAATCGAAAATTGTTTTCCAATTTTTAAACCTGACTTGGCCAAGAGCGTGTATTTCTACTGTAAAAAAATGTTTGATAGACTTGATAGGTTACTACACGGTTGACTCTTTTTTTGTTCTCTCTCCTTATTCCTTTTGCTATATGTTTGTCTCTAATGAGCCAGAAAGCGGCAATTGAAAGCCTGGTTTTGATTTTGTTTAGTTTTTTTGTGTTCTTCTTTCGATGCATAAAAGAGTTCATAAGCAAGTAGGTTTCATTTTGATCCTAATAACAAATGATTTTGTCCAATCTGAAGGGTTTCCTATGAATAATCTTACAAGTAACTTTACGGAAGTGTCACTTACCGATTTCGATAGAACTTTCTAAATTTGTATAGCTATGGAAAATAATCAATACATGTTTTTTGTATTGGCAAGAGGTTCAAGTTTAAGGCTGAAACTACTCCTTGCATCTGAGGCGTGGTAGTCACGTTTGAATTGAAATCAATTGTATCCTTTTAGAGTTGAAATGCTTATTAGGGGTTTTAGAAGTCGCTGAATCCAAATTTTAGGTCAAAATGGAAAAATTCAAGATGGCGCCTAAACTAAAAAGGTTAAGAGTGTTGTTTTTACGTTTAAACTGGAATCGAGCGTGCAATTTGAAAGCCAAAAAGATTCAAAGGGATTTTTGATGTTGCTGAATTCCAATTTGTAATCAAAATCACAAAATTCACATAGCGAATCCAAAATTTCGCATCGCTCCGTGTCATAAAAGCCCGAGTAAAAATGCTTCGACTTGAGTAACTTAGTTGCGTCTTGAGTTCGTCTCCAAGGAATCGATGTTTGGCTGCGTATCAAAACTGACTCGAGACATAAGCTTTCATCATACTTTTATGGCCACGACAAGTAAAACGGCGTTTACTTGTCTCAAGTCAAGCCTTGTCTTGGTTAAGATGACGTTTACTTGTCTCAAGTAAACTTGCCTTAAAACGAACCTTTTTCGGCTCATAAATAAGATTAAAATTAATGATTAAAAAATTTATAATCATTAAATTAGTTAATTTTGATTAAATAATTCAGAATCTGTGAGGCTGAACGAGTATAAACCTTTAAAATTTTCTTAAAAGAAATAAAAATTGTAACTTTCTAGAAGGGTTTTTTAAGCCGTTAAAAATACGTAAAAACAAGCAACATTTTTGGTATCATCGTCAAACAAGTATAATACAAATGAAAATCCGCAAATAAGATA
>NC_046661.1:56080512-56083248 GCF_010883055.1 Belonocnema kinseyi | reverse complement strand
GTTTGGATTCCTCTAGAATCAAACCGAAGGGCCTATTACAAAGCCACCGAACGCGTCCTCAGATTGCGGATAGAGGGTCCCTGTACCATGGGTTTCTGCTGAATATGGTTCCAAAAATAAACAGGCAGTCGCCGACAATGGCCCAGGGGTGGTCCCGAAGGAATTAACCCCCAAGCGGAGGTGTGAAAACCGTGCCGAAAGCTCAATGGCACCTGGGTGAGGTGTCTAGAACGGTGACTCTGGGAATATTTTTTATTCAATGAATAAATTAATAAAGAATAAACATTTTTTTATACCGAGGGTATATTTTCTATTGTACCATTCCTCATTTGTAACAAATTAATTTGCTTCGTTTTACTTTATTTAGGAATAATCCTATAGTTATAGTTATTATATATATATGCATGCGGGGCTCTACAAGGATGGACGAACCCCTTTCCCTGGCTTCTCGTCGGAACAACAATGACAACACCAAAAATAGTTGTAGTGAGTGCGGTTTAAAACAACAGAACGCGCAGGGCTCACGACAACGGGTCGGCTAACAATGCCGACCAATCTAGAGCTGGGGGAGCCAAGGAAAATGGATTCAAGGCGATCGATCGGCGGGATCTGGCGACCTTTGGGTGGACGGAGCGACTGAATCAAGACTTGCTAGAGTGCTACGATGCGAGTGTGGCCCCTGAACGGGTTTACATGGCACGGCTGCATGCTCTGTGGTGCGAGAAACACCCGGAACTATCGCACTTTTCGCAGCAACGTCTACTACGAACTACAAAAACTACTCCGAAAAACGGACGCTAAGAGAAGTCTAGAGCGGAGAGAGGGGTTGGTTAGAGAAACTCAACAGTTTCTTACTGGACGAAGACTCAGAAAATATAGATAGCTTCAAGGAGTTATGTGTTTCCCTCATAACACCTGATAAAGAATGTCCACCCATCACTACCGAGGAGGTGAAAAAAGTATTAAGAGGGATGAAGAACTATTCCGCACCGGGACCAGATTGTATCAAAACCTTCTGGTGGAAGAAGTTTTCTTAAACCCATCAGCGTTTGGGCCGTATTTTCACCTCATATTTAAAGTCGGAAGAGCCGATTCCGTAGTGGTTGATGGAAGGGCGCACAATACTCCTGCCGAAAATAGGCAACTTTGCTGACCCGAAGAATTACAGGACAATAACTTGTCTGAACACACTTTATAAGATATTTACAGTTATCCTGAATGATAGGACTGTTAGGGCAATTGAACCTGTGTGGCAAGAAATATATGAACAACTAGGCTCAAAGAAAGGCGTAGCCGGATGTCGGGAGAACCTGCTCATCGATAGATGTGTCTGCAAAGATGCAGCATTCTACCAGCGTGACCTATCGATGGCCTGAATTGATTATCGGAAAGCTTTCGATTCGACCTCCCATAGACTTATCATCTATCTTTTGGAAATCTTAATGGTTCATCTGCAAATAGTTAGGTGCATAGAGAGATTGATGCCGCTTTGGAAAACCAGATTTACTATCTCATCTGGAAAAAATCGTGTGACAACTAACAAGGTCGCCTTTCAGAGAAGTATCTTTCAGGGCGACACCATGAGCCCACTCCTCTTTTGCCTTACATTATTGCTACTATCTCTAGCATTTCACCATTCCGACGGGTACTTGTGCGGCAAATCTGCAGATCGAAAGTACAAGGTCACTCATGTATTTTACATGGAAGATCTTAAGATCTATGCTAAAAACAAATAGCAACTACATCTAGCTCTAGGGTATGTCGAACGATATACTAAAGAAATTGGAATGGAAATTGGGTTAGACAAATGCGCCAAGGTTTATTTGAAGCGAGGAAACCTTAATGGCATCCCTCAAGATACTGAGCTCGTTGATAGAAGCGTTATACGACACCTTTGCGATGGAGAGACTTATACGAGGTGTGTTCAAAAAGTAAGGTGACTTTTCAATTTTCGCGGGCTACGTACATTCAAGTTTTAATTTTTTTGTTTTGTTGTGTCGGCGATTTTCTTCGTTCGAAAAAATGGAGCAAAGAGTTTGCATTAAATTTTGTGTGGAAAATGGAATCCAGTACTTAAAACTCTTGAAATGTTGACAGAGGCAAATAGTGAGTCTACTCTGAGTGAGAGAAATGTGTATAAGTGGTACAAGCTGTTCCAACAAGGCCGAGAGGATGTCGAAGACGAACCTCGCCCTGGACGTTCCAGCACGTCACCAACAGATAAAAACGTTCAAGCAGTGGAAGAAATGGTGTTGAAAAATCGCCGAATTACTATCAGAGAAGTTGCTGAAGATGTTGGTATATCGGTTGGCTCATGCCATGCTATCTTTTCGCAAAAAACGTCGGGAACTTTGGAAAAACAATTCGTGACTTTTGCATCACGATAATGCACCTGCTCATTCATCGTTGCTTGTGAAAGATATTCTGACCAAAAACAGCACCATAGTCATGCCTTAGCCTCCATATTCATCGGATTTGGCCATCGGTGACTTTTTTCTTTTCCAAAACTGAAGAGACCCATGAAAGGACATCGATTTTCAACGATTGATGAGATAAAAACTGCATCGCTGAAAGAACTCAAGGCTATACCACAAAATGATTATCAGAAGTGCGTCGATGATTGAAAAAAGCGTCGGCACAAGTGTATTATATCTGAGGGGGATTACTTTGAAGGAGACAACATAAATATTGAGGAATAAATGAATATTTTTTGAGAAAACCATAAAGTCACCTTAT
>NC_046661.1:56075895-56080412 GCF_010883055.1 Belonocnema kinseyi | reverse complement strand
TTTTATAAAAATATACAAGATTGTTTGACCATTAACAAAGATTAGCTTTTATGACAGTCAGAATGACCCTTTTTGTTAGGACAGATATACACTCGAAGTTATAAACCGCTCGTGTTGAAGTCATAAAAATGTGACTCAAGAGATAAATTTAGGTCTTCAAGCCAAGATAATTGTCTTTAAGAGATAAATTGAAGTCTGACTCCGTCTCCAAACGCAGACATGCTCTAATCGAACTTTTCGACTTCAGCATGTCTTAATTGGGGACAATTCGAGTCAAACTCAAGGCGAGGCATTTTTACTCGGGAGTACTGCTTCACTCAAACTGAGTAGAATCATTCGAGTGATTTGGATACTAAAATGTTCCTGTAAAGTTTTAATTGTTACGGAATTCAAATTTGAGGTCAAAGTTACAGGACTTAAAATTTCACAATTGTCATATATAATTATTCATTACCAATCATTATGATTTATCGAGAGTTATCAGTGTCAACAAATCCGCAACTCGCTCTTCACCGAAAATAGGAATGATGAACGAGGAAGTGTTGAGTATCTATTTCCACTTTTTCTTTTATCTTTTTTGTCTTTTTATTCATTTATTTATTTTGACAATCATTTCTTCTTTTATTTCCAGAGGTCTTTTTTCATTTTCCTTCTCTTATTTTCTGTTAGTCATAAGGAATAATTCGATTCCAGAAGAAATTATAATCGAAGATGAATTACTTGTCAATAAAAATGATTTCTGCTTCCATGCACAAAATTTAAAATCATGTTTGAATCGTCGAATTCAAACCCAAATGGTTAGAAATACTAATATTCCTACATCCAACTCACGAAATTATAGTTACTATTGCCACGTAGAGGGGAGTACCCAAATATGAGACACCAACTCTGTTTGGTGTAATTGCCGGAATTCTATGAACTGTATTTAAAAGTAATATAGGTCATTTTAAAGGGAATTTAGTTGTCCATCAAATGTTATACAGGTTTCCGCTTATAAAATGCAAAATAAAGTATTATTTTTAATGAAAAACTGTATTATATGTTTCCTAAGCATAAATGCACTGTTATTTAGATATATTTAATGTTTGTGGTATTTAGTTATTTAATCCCTATCCTTCCAAGAACTCGGACACAGAAAGTTCGCTCATCATCTTTATAAGCGTTTTCATTCGTGTGATTTAATATATATTTATTCATAAGTTCGCACAACTCTGACGATTCGAATCCTCAAACTACTGACTCGACAGTTTCTAAACATAAATCGAAAGTGCGTAAACACGCGCGGCCGTCAAGGTTAAACAATATAGATATTATAAAACTTCTAGCCACTCACCCGACGTACCCGAATCACACATGCACGTGTAAAATATAAAACATTTTTTTATTGTACATCGACATGTCAAGAACATCGATTTGATGTATTTTAAAAATATCCGATAGTTCTTAGAGTATGATAAACCCTTTACATAAAATGGTTTTTTCTATTGAAGAATATATGATGATAATTAAAAACAAACTTTATTTAACATATTTCTTGTGAAAATGCTCTGCCTTTGTGTCATTTTCTCCGTTAGTTTTCATCCTTTAATTCAAATTCTGAAAATACAAATTTCCCTGCTTTGTATCTCTCAAATTAATTAATCAAGTACAATATCATGTAATTTACAGTTACAGCAGTACTTCGATGGAGAAATTAATTATCACGAAATTCTTTAATAATTGCAGTAATATGATTTCGGGATGTTAGGCAGAAAAAAGGTCGTGTCTGACATGGTAGTGTATTGAGGTGCGCTCTCGATTTGCGAGGATGAAGGATGAGACACGATAAAAATTCCAGCGTTTTTCGACGACCGAGACCGAGTGTTAATTATCAAGACTGATCAACGGGCTGACACTGAAACAGGTTCTGGGCAAAGAAGATGAGGGAGGGGGGTGAGGTTAAAATAAGAGCTTGTCCTGGCCTATAGTTACGTTTCTTCTGTCGCAAGAGCGGTACCGATGACTTTAATGTAATAAACGATAAGCGCTGGGATTATTCAAAAGGGACTCGCCTCGCAGAAGTTCAGATGATCACGATCGCCGATTAATTACAATAGCTGCGACATCCACGATAATTCGACGTGTAGTTATACTCCTCACTTGGTTGTAAATGCGGTTATAGAAGTATGAATAGTCATACTTTGGACCGTAAATAAAGGCTGGATGGTGACTGGTTGCGAGAAACCAAGTCGTGGTTCATCCAGCTACTTTGACAGGCTTCCATTTCTCCATTTTTTGTTGCTGCTGAGTGCTTCAGGACGGTTGCCATTTAATATGATGTAAATTTAATACAGGTGCTGTTCTTCAGTTTACAGTATATCTTGTTGCATATCATGTTTTAATCTTGACAAAATGTTTTAGAGGTTTGAGAAGTAGTCTTTACTTTTAAATATTCAGTCTCGCAAAAAAGGAAACTTGCTTTAGCTTCAATTAGTCTCGAACTAATCTGTAACAATCGTAGACTATTACATGAGTTGTTCTCTTAAAAATAGGAAGATGTTCTATATGCACGTAAATTCCAATTCCAGTTTCTAATGTGATGTCATCTTTTCTAAATTTTGAATTGCGCATTTATCATAATGTTAATTTTAATAAACTGTCATCACTGGTCACTCTGAGAAAAAGTTGTCTTGAAAAAAACCAATGTCCCCTTGCCTCTTTTACTTTGAAGCACTTGAAATTTTTTTTACACAAACATAATTATTTGTGTACAAGATTAAATGAATTTTTTCGCGAAAGGATAATGTTTACTGCAAAAAGATTCTTTTTTCAACAAATGGAATTTCTTTCAACCTTAAATTCAAGAGGAAATTCCGTTTGTGTTAAGAAGCTCCCTTCTGGCACAAGAGGAAATTCCTCTGAGTATTCAACTAAATGTCTAATATGTATCTGTAGAATAAAACTTTCCATTTCGCAAGTAATTTGTTGTATTGAATTCAAATCTGGCCTTTATTTCTTATCATCAGTTCTTCTTTTAAAGATACTTCAAGCTTAATTTTTTTGTGAAGAATTTTTTAAGTTCTTTTCGAAAAGAAAAATGTTCATTTCAGACAATAAAATAATATTAAAGTTTTCTGACATCAAAAAAATCTTGGTTTATTCAGAAAAATATTGGATTGATTAAATACCATTTTTTCTGAATTAACCATATACGCCTTATAGGGAATGATTTGGTTAAAATAGTTGAAATATATACAGTAAGAAGGTTCAATAGCTCTTCCTTCTATATCCTTTCTGATAATAATTGATCACTGTATTTCAAGAACGGTAAATTGTGGAATTAATTTCATCCTTTAGATTTTATTAAATGTTTTTATTTTTCAATGTTATTTTTTCTGATTGAAACAAAAACACGGCATATTGTTTAATTCTTAATGTTCTTTTTTAAGATTAAAACGAAAACTACGCATTCTACCAAAAAAGGAAGGAGAACTTTGTAGATTTCTTTGGGTTAACAATTCTTGTCTATTAATTTTTTTCGCACCGTGCCTAATTGTCCGGAAAACGAAATTTTTCATTTTTAATAGTACTTTTCATGATTAATACAAAAAATTCTGGTCTTATGAGAAAAATGCTTTTAGAAGAACTTGTTTATCTTTTTACGATGAATAATTATGACTTTTAACATTTGTTCATATCTCGTATAGTTTTTCCAGAAAATGGAATTTTTTATTATTCAGAAAGTACAAGTTGTGCCCTATAATGCCGACTTCGCCACCGTGGAGCGGCTGCTCTACTCAATACCATACTTCGAGAACAAATGGGCATGGAATAAAAGTCGTCTAAAGTTATAAAAAAAAAACATGTAAAACGCATGATGAAGAAGTTTATACTACTTAAGACTAATTTAACTTATGAATGGACTACGAGTTTAAAAATAAAATATTTTATTGCATTCGATGTTAGTAAAATGATAGTAAATGACGTGTGAAATTTGTGAAAAGCTTGAGGAAAACTCCAAATGCGAAAAAAGAATTAAAAACTGAACAACATAAAATAAAAAGGCGTTTTTGAATTTCAAATCATAAAACTTGTACTCAAGTATTCTTAGAAGGTAAAACAGAAATATGAACTTAAATAGAGAAAATGGTAATCGTTTTTAATTTAAAAAATTGAACATGCGTCATCAAATGCAGTTTTTAGAATGTGTAAATCAGTCATGAAATTCCAACATTACTTATTTAAAAAACTTCCAAAACACTTCGTTCTTACTAAACTTCGCATGTGTCTTCCTGAGAAACTCTGACATGCTCATACAGAGGATTAAGGTTGTGCTTTCGTCTTTCTATATATATAAAGTTTAACGTATTTAATACTTATTTAATACGTATCTTCTAGCAGAAAATGTAAACGCGACTGGTTGGTCAAAAACTGTATATTTTCATAAGTATGTTACGTTTTAGGCCACTTGATTTTATATAATTCAAAAACTGCCCCCCCCACTCCACAACCCCCCTTCCAATATTCTTACGACCTTT
>NC_046661.1:56074415-56075795 GCF_010883055.1 Belonocnema kinseyi | reverse complement strand
GCACCCGCTCCCAGCGAAATCGCGGTAAAATTTCAGCCACAACCACGTCTCACGACCGTGAGATAGGTGGTTACAGTCTGTAAAGGAATCAATACGACGATTAAGCAAAAGCCTCGTGCACCCTAAGAACACGAAGCGACCCAAGGACGACCGCCTTCTGCATTTTTCCCGCAAGTGTTTTAGCATATTGTTGACACGCATGGATGCTTTTTAGACCATTAGCAAGTGAAAGCTTGGCACCTCCAAGAGCGCCGATGATAAGGACGATTAGTTTAACAGAATATTCCGGGTACAATCGTTGCAAATCCCTTATGAGGTCTCTGTACGTCTCTTTCTTTTCATTCTCCTTGCATGATGTTTTTTTCAGCTGGCGCCGTAAATTCGATAACGAAAATAGTTCACTTCTCAAAGTCAAGAGGAACCATGTCAGGCCTCGAGTGAGCAACAGAAACAATTGTCGAAAGTATAAAGTTCCACTATATGCGGCACATCCCATTCTCGACAATTGATTCGATTTTCCTAGGAGCATTTGGAGAAGCGATATTCAGGTTAATGCCGCAAGAGTGACAGAGATGGTAATAAAGCACTCTTAGTGCCGCATTGTGCCTTTGAATGTAGAATTTCCCGCCTGAGTTGGACAACTAGAAAGACTGCGAGCTAAATGCTCGGGGTGTGCATGGCACGCCCTGCAGCTATCATCAGGAATGTCTTGGCTCAAAATGTGTCTACGGTATGTTAAGGTGGGAATGATACCGTCTTGACATGCCAAAATGGAACCCTCCGTACAAGACGTCAATCCGGGCGATTTAAGGAAAGCAAACGTTAGCTCACAAGGCATTGACTGACCCTTCACATTTCTGTGGAAAATACCGTGCATCCTCTTATCGAGGAGCTGTTCACGAAAGTTTTTCTCTTGTTCTTTCTTAATCTGGGCTCTCAGGAGTGAGTACTCGAGATAGATAAGATTTGATGCATTTTGCTCACCCCTAATACTGAAGTCAAGTCTGAGTGTTTCAGCAGCCCCCTCCGCTACTTTGTACAGAAATGCTCCTTTGCCCACTTCTTCGTGATTCCTGATCATTTTAAGAAGAGGGTCTCTTCCATTTGCACCTCTATGTGCTGTACCCAGAATAATCCTCTTGTGAAGACATTCAAGGCTCAATATTCCGCGACCACCTTGACGGCGTGAGATGTACAGTCGCGGAACGGAGGACTTAAGATGCATGCTTTTTTTCATGTGCATAACCTTTCTCGTCCCGAAATCAAGGGATCTGAGCACGTTCTTCGTCCATGGAACTACTCCAAATGAATAGAATAGTACCGGGACGGCAAGCATGTTCGTTGCAGATACTTTGTTCCTCACCGACAGTTCGGAAGACC